>NW_019942699.1:0-13119 GCF_002910315.2 Salvelinus sp. IW2-2015
TGTGTGGGACACCTGGGTGACTCAATGATAAATGTCATGTAGCACACTCATTAAAGTTATCATTCTGAAACTTTGCACAAGTACTGTTGCCCCTCTTGTGTTTTTCACTGAATTGTCCCCATATTCATATATGAATGTTTGTTTTATCTTGTTCATTTTAAAGATGATGATTACAACAATTAAAAATTAAAACGTATGTTTTTTTCATTGTATTATCTAAACCAGATCTATTGTGTTATATTCTCCTACATTCAATTCACATTTACACAAACTTCAGAGTGTTTTCTTTCAAATGGTACCAAAGAATATGCATATCCTTTGGTTCTGGGCCTGAGTTAGAGGCAGTTAGATTGGGTATGTCTTCAAGGCGGAATTGAAAGAAAGTTGGGGTAGCTGTAAGATTAAAGAAAAAACCTCCCAGTATGGGGTGAGTAATTGCTGTCCTAATATCTAGAAGCTCTTTTTCGGTCAATAAGAGAATGTGGCAGAACTTATGTACAAAATAAGTTACAAATTACGCGAAACCTCACAATTGCAATCCAATAGCAACACAAACCTTCATTTTCCTCTCTTTCCCCTCCTCTGATCTGTGCCTCAGTGCTGTCTGGTCCTGTCTCATTCTGTGATTGTGATGTCACACACACTTGCAATATCTTGCCCCCATATCTCATCTCTCTCTTACCACTGTGTCTCTCCCTTTCTCCCTCTCTCCTGTGGGTGCGTGTTTGTCATTCTTCCTGTGTAATGGATTTTGTGGGGCTGTTCAGCGCTGCTGACCCAGTCTTGTATTAACCCAACAGTCCCTGCTGATGGTATTGAATTATATGTTACTGATCCCAAGCTGATAAACACATCTGTCTACTGTACTGTAGTTTGTGAGCGTTTATGTGTGTGAGCACTTGTGTGAGCTTGTGTGTGTGGCATCGACTTAGGAAGGATGTAATGTGTTTGTGTTCGCCTTGACTCTGAGCTCAACCTGTCACCAACCGCCATTTTCTATCCTCCCTCACCTTTCAAACTGTAAAGAAACTTCCCTCTGTAAAATCAAAAAACAAAGCACCACCACTTCCAGTGTACTAACTAATGTGAATCCTGAGTATTGTGTGAGTGTGAATCATTGATAAATATGGGGAGGAGATCATTATCAATATTTCCACCTTGTGAGAGAGAGAGAAGCCTACCGATTGAGAGAAGAGAGAAGAGGGAAGGAGGGGAAGAGAAAATGTGTCTTAACCGCCACAAAGCAAGAGAGAGCAATAAAATACAAGATGGAAACACTTTATTTTTTAGTCTCTTTTTTAAATAGACAATATTATGTATTTATACAATGGTGGGTCTAATCCTGAATGCTGATTGGTAAAACGCCATTCCAGCCGGTGTCTATTCACAAGTTACCATAGTGTAGAAAAGGCCCATGGAGTTGGTGGAATAATCCTTTAATTCATGGCCACTTACTCAGCTGGCCAGGAGCGCTTTAACTTCTAATTGGTCCCAATCCCGGATCCGGAGCACCCCACAGTAAAAAAGCTGACTAGCATAGCCTAGCATAGCGTAACAAGTAAATTACTAGCATCTAAATATCATTAAATCACAAGTCCAGACACCAGATGAAAGTACACATCTTGTGAATCTAGCCATCATTTCAGATTTTTTTAAATGTTTTACAGGGAAGACACAATATGTAAATCTATTAGCTAACCACGATAGCAAAAGACACAACTTTTTTTTCCCACCATTTTTTTCCTGCATAGGTAGCTATCACAATTTTCGACCAAATAAAGATATATATAGCCATAACCAAGAAACACTTCATCAGATGACAGTCTGATAACATATTATTGTATAGCATATGTTTTTTTAGAAAAATGTGCATATTTCAGGTATAAATCACAGTTCTACATTGCAGCTGCAATTTGAAATAGTGCCGAAGCAGCCAGAATAATTACAGAGACCAACATCAAATACCGAAATACTCATCATAAAACATTTCTGAAAAGTACACCAGCGTACAGCAAATGAAAGACCAACATCTTGTGAATCCAGCCAATTTTTTCAGATTTTTTTAAGTGTTTTACAGCAAACACAATTTAGCATATATTAGCTTACCACAATAGCCGGAAACACAAGCCGTTTACCAGTAGCAAAGGTTAGCGATCGTAACAATCCAGCAAAAGATATATAATTTTTGACTAACCTTGATATACTTCATCAGATGACAGTCCTGTAACATCATATTACACAATGCATATAGGTTTTGTTCGAAAATGTGCATATTTAGCAGCACAAATCGTGGTTATACAATGTGATTAGTAGCAACATTTTCAGGCAATCTGGCCGGCGCCATCTTGGAGAGGCACCTAATCTAATCGATAACTAATCGTAAACTTGACTAAAAAATACAGGTTGGACAGCAAATGAAAGACACATTAGTTCTTAATGCAACCGCTGTGTTAGATTTTTAAAATTAACGTTACTCGACATTCAGCGTGCGTTACAGCGAGACCTTGCCTAAATCATGGCGAACTAATAATTTTACATCTTTCCACAGATATATGAATTAACATCATAAATAGCTCTTACTTTTGGATGATCTTCCATCAGAATCTTGGGCAGTGGTCCTTTGTCCAGAACAATCGTCTTTTGGTTGAAAGATGTCCTCTACTCCTGTAGAAATTAGCTGCTAACGCCGATGTACCGGAGAGATGCCCAACTCGTGATAAGCCTGAAAGAAACTCCAGAAATCGCAATAAACTGCTATAAACTGCTATAGAGTCGGTTTAAATTAACTACCTTATGAAGTTTTTAAGACAAAAACAAATTAAATCAGAGCCGGAGATAAAGAACTGCTAAACCGAAAGCTTTTGAAGACGTGTAAGAAATGTTGTCTTCATTGACCTTAACACATAGCTATAATACTGTTATAATGCCTTCCTTATTAAAGCAGACTTTGTTGCAAATATCTTGCTACACCCACAGTTAAACACCATCTGCCCGTAACAGATACAAACCTCACTCCCCCACGCAGGGGAGGATGGCTGACTCAGACCTTTTATTACCACTGATAAGGGAGGAATGCCATTATACGAGCACGCACGACGCACACGCACAATGCACACACACACACACACACACCCTTGCTTTAGGCTGGGTTTCCAGGAACAAAGAACAGTGCCAGGAACCAATGAGGGATGGACGCCAGCGTGGAGGGAACGGGCCTCCACTTACAGCGACCAGTCAGAAGCACGAACTACAAGAATCTACCTACGTCATTTACTGTATAACTTGAACTGCGCAATATGTTTCGGGTCTCTTCTTCCGATAGTTCCCTAAGAACTAGACGAACGGGGCCGTGCAGCACGCTTTGCTCAGATATCTTTACATCCGAATAAACTGTCTTACTATATACCGATCCACCCTGTCCAGCGTCTTGACTTGGTCTCATTTCTCTAGAAACGAATCATCAACAGACGCCATGCCGGTTTCCCTCCTGCGTCAGGCGCCTCGTCGAAAAGCTCGGTACTTCCGTTCCAAGAGGTTTTATACTCCCCCAGATGGTGCTATCCGCTCCATTCAAAGTCTCACCGCTTACTGACATCTAGGGGAAGGCGTATGCAGTGCATGTAGCCCCATAGCTTATAAGGGAATTTATAAACCGACCCTGGAACAGAGACCTCAATTTCAGAAATCTCACTTCTTGACAGGAAGGGATCTGCAGAATGAGTTATGTTTCACTCAGAGAAATAATTCAAACGGTTTTGGAAACTAGAGAGTGTTTTCTATCCAATAGTAATAATAATATGCATATTGTACGAGCAAGAATTGAGTACGAGGCAGTTTAATCTGGGAATGAAAAATCTTCAAAGTGTAAACAGCACCCCCTATTGAGAAAAGGTTTTAATTAGGTCAGGTGGCAATGACCGACAGATCTCATCCACATAAAAGGAGGAAAACGGCATCGCCTGATCTCGCTGCTTTCTCTTCCTTAACTCCATCTGCTCGAGAAGTTCTGTGCGTCCATGAATCCACGTAAGTCCACCGACTCTGTTACTTCTCATCTGAACTATCTGTTGCGATCGGGAGAGTGGGCCATCAGTTATTGTTTATAGTTATTACCGTGGAGCGCGGCTTGGAGCGCACGCTTCAAACATATGGTGTAATGTGATTTGTCAATGATCGCGGCCCTACGGATCATCATAGGCCAATTATGCAATCGATATGGTTAATATGTAATTAAATTAATTACATGTACACATGAAGACAATTGAAAGGGTGAAATGAGAAACGTCATTGTTTGCTAACTGATCGACTTTGATATCAAACTAAAGGGGATTATAGATTGAATGACCATTCACTGTTTGTATTTATTTCATGATTTATGATAAATAGTTAAGAGCCTAAATGACTCGCGGGTGATTACTATTGACTTCTTAATGAACTGGATTGTTGAATTCCCTAATTATGTTAATAATGAATGATTGTTATGATTTAATCTTTGTGATTATGAATTTGATTGGATACATGTTATTTTGTTTCCTTTGTTATGCAGCACAGACTACTCAGTAAATATACCACTTTATGGTTAAAGGAATTCCTGCCTCAGTCTCATCCATTCTTCTGTCACCTGACACGTGACCACCTGTTCACCTTCACTGTCAGTCATCCTACCTGTCCAGCTACCCACACAGATTCCACTAATCTAAATCTATGACGTTAAAACTTCTTGTCAATAGGGGGGCGCTATTTTCACTTTGGAAAAAATCGTGCCCAAATTAAACTGCCTCGTACTCTATTCTAGATCATACAATATGCATATTATTATYACTATTGGATAGAAAACACTGTGAAGTTTCTAAAACTGTTTGAATTATATCTGTGAGTAAAACAGAACTCATTTGGCAGCAAACTTCCATATAGGAAGTGAAAAATCTGAAAACGAGGCTCTGTTTCAGGGCCTGCCTATTCAACTGGCTTTTATTTATCGATATGYATGCACTTCATACGCCTTCCACTAGATGTCAACAGGCAGTGGAAGGTGGAATGGGGTGTCTAGCTTGATCTGATGTCGAATAAGAGCTTTTGGAGTGACAGGTCCGGTATTTTCTTTGTCTTCGAAGCGGTGGGGGAGCTCGACATTGTCTTCTGAAAAGCGTTCGGTATACACGGCGAATATCTCCGGCTCTGATTTTATTTGATACATATGATAATAACATCATAAAGTAGGTTTTTTCAACCGACGTTTATTGGGACTTTTGGAGTTTTCCGTTCTTTGCGCCAAGAGAGGATGGGAATGTTAGCAATCTTGGCTAGCGTTGTGGCGCGAATTCGACAGAAGAAATGGACAAACAACGATTTATTCTGGACCAAGGACTCCTTCTCCTTGTAGAACATTCTGATGGAAGCTCAGCAAAAGTAAGAAAACATTTATATTATGTTATTTCGTATTTCTGTGTAAAATGTTGACCCTATTCTCCGCCGTGTTGGTGAGTGCTGTCTCACAATAACGCAAGCTGTAAGTTATGGTAAAGTTATTTTAAAAATCTAACACAGCGGTTGCATTAAGAACCAGTGTATCTTTCATTTGCCATACAACAAGTATTTTTATGTAAATTTATGATGAGGTCTTTGGTCAGATTAGGTGAGTGTCCAAAATATCTCCGGAGATTCTGGTGAATCGTTGCTAATTATTCACAATGTATAACCAGGATTTGTAGCTATAAATATGCACATTTTCGAACAAAACATAAATGTATTGTATAACATGATGTTATAAGACTGTCGTCTGATGAAGTTGTTTCTTGGTTAGTGACTAATTGTTATCTCTATTTTGTCGGTTTTGTGAAAGCTACCTATGCGGTGAAAACATGGTGAAAATATGCGGTTGTGTGTTTGGCTATTGTGGTTAGCTAATAGAAATACATATTGTGTTTTTGCTGTAAAACTTTTAAAAAATCGGAAATGATGGCTGGATTCACAAGATGTTAATCTTTCATTTGCTGTATTGGACTTGTGATTTCATGAAAATTATATTATATGATATCCCTGTCCCGTTAGGCTAGGCTATGCTAGTCAGCTTTTTTGATGAGGAGGATCCCGGATCCGGGAGAGAGAAGCGGTAAGGCTATGTACTCTGTTCTGTCTGACTGTGCAATACACTCTCATCAGCCCAGCCAGGCACTTTAAGAACTTGATCTCCACAATTAAAAGCATCTAGACATTATCTCACATTTCTTTGAGACTAACATTTAGTTTCAACAGCAGAGATTTGTATAAACCTTACGGTCTGTCCGGCATTTGCAACATTGTTCAATATTCAAATTCAATCTCCAGCTGTCCCATAGTGATGAACGTGTCGAGACGAGACAGACAGACAGGCAGCGTTTCTCAGCCAGTTGAAGTCATGAATCAACTGGCATCATTTTTATGGATATATACAAAAATGTACATTGAAAAAAAGTGCAGCTAGTTTGCAGTCTTTCCAGCTTCAGTATGAAGTGATTGTGTTAACTGTGTTGTTGGCTAGCTCCTCTGAACAACAGTGTCCTGACGAGTGAGCACATTTTCTATGCCAGGTGAAATCACGCCTCCTTAGCTCATTGTTATGGATGTATCCAAATAAATGTCCCTAGAAAACAGTTTAAAAATATGCAGGTGTGGCTACTTTTCTGTTATTCTGGCTGCACTTTTGGATGTGACTAAGTTAGCCGTAGTTGTCTAGCTAGCAGGCAAGGGATAAGAACGTTGCCAGCTAGTATGGCAATAGAACATTTAGAACAAACGACTGGTCCATAGATACAGAACCAAAAGACTGAACAACAAGGTTGCATCTCTGGCAACCGAACCGATAGAATGAACGACCAGCCGGCTTGGGTAGCAACTCCAGACTTGTCGGGACTATATCTTGTGGAAGGATGAAATAGAATGAATACATTTATGAAAATATCTCAATCATTATTTGAATATGTTGGTCACCCGTTGTATAAAAGTCAAAATGCCCTCAAAGCCGGTGTTTGGAGGATATATTGGCACGGTTGGCTGGCCCCTGACACCCGTGCAAATATATCCTCCAAACTCCAGCTTTGAGGGCATTATCACTTAAACAAATATATGTATTTGCAGATACTCTCAAAGCTCAATCACTGACGGTGTCACGCCCTGGCCTTAGTATTCTTTGTTTTCTTAATTATTTTAGTTAGGTCAGGGTGTGACATGGGGAATGTATGTGTTTTTTGTAGTGTCTAGGGTGGTTGTAAGGTTTAGGGGGTTTATTAGAGTAGTTGGGTTTATGTTTAGTATAGTATAGTAGTCTAGCTGTGTCTATGTTGAGTGTAGGTATCTAGGAAAGTCTATGGTTGCCTGAATTGGGTCTCAATTAGAGACAGCTGGTTATTGTTGTCTCTGATTGGGAGCCATATTTAAGGCAACCATAGGCTTTAGCTGTTTGTGGGGAACACACATCAACACACGTCTTCCCCCACACACACCTACACCACACCACTACATTCCCAGCCTACACCACGTCATTCTCTACATTCTTACCATAGGCAAGGAAACACAAACACGTGAACGTAAACGTTGCAGCAACACACACACACACACACACAACACACACACACACACACACACACACACACACACACACACACACACACACACACACACACACACACACACACACACACATGCTACAAACGTTCAACATAGACAATTCCCCACAAACAGCTAAAGCCTATGGTTGCCTTAAATATGGCTCCCAATCAGAGACAACAATAACCAGCTGTCTCTAATTGAGACCCAATTCAGGCAACCATAGACTTTCCTAGATACCTACACTCACATAGACACAGCTAGACTACTATACTATACTAAACATAAACCCAACTACTCTAATAAACCCCTAAACCTTACAACCACCCTAGACACTACAAAAAACACATACATTCCCCATGTCACACCCTGACCTAATAAAATAATTAAGAAAACAAAGAATACTAAGGCCAGGGCGTGACACCGTCAGTGATTGAGCTTTGAGAGTATCTGCAAATACATATATTTGTTTAGTGATAATGCCCTCAAAGCTGGAGTTTGGAGGATATATTTGCACGGGTGTCAGGGGCCAGCCAACCGTGCCAATATATCCTCCAAACACCGGCTTTGAGGGCATTTTGACTTTTATACAACGGGTGACCAACATATTCAAATAATGATTGAGATATTTTCATAAATGTATTCATTCTATTTCATCCTTCCACAAGATATAGTCCCGACAAGTCTGGAGTTGCTACCCAAGCCGGCTGGTCGTTCATTCTATCGGTTCGGTTGCCAGAGATGCAACCTTGTTGTTCAGTCTTTTGGTTCTGTATCTATGGACCAGTCGTTTGTTCTAAATGTTCTATTGCCATACTAGCTGGCAACGTTCTTATCCCTTGCCTGCTAGCTAGACAACTACGGCTAACTTAGTCACATCCAAAAGTGCAGCCAGAAATAACAGAAAAGTAGCCACACCTGCATATTTTTAAACTGTTTTCTAGGGACATTATTTGGATACATCCATAACAATGAGCTAAGGAGGCGTGATTTCACCTGGCATAGAAAATGTGCTCACTCGTCAGGACACTGTTGTTCAGAGGAGCTAGCCAACAACACAGTTAACACAATCCCTTCATACTGAAGCTGGAAAGACTGCAAACTAGCTGCACTTTTTTTCAATGTACATTTTTGTATATATCATAAAAATGATGCCAGTTGATTCATGACTTCAACTGGCTGAGAAACGCTGCCTGTCTGTCTGTCTCGTCTCGACACGTTCATCACTATGGGACAGCTGGAGATTGAATTTGAATATTGAACAATGTTGCAAATGCCGGACAGACCGTAAGGTTTATACAAATCTCTGCTGTTGAAACTAAATGTTAGTCTCAAAGAAATGTGAGATAATGTCTAGATGCTTTTAATTGTGGAGATCAAGTTCTTAAGTGCTGGCTGGGCTGATGAGAGTGTATTGCACAGTCAGACAGAACAGAGTACATAGCCTTACCGCTTCTCTCTCCCGGATCCGGGATCCTCCTCATCAAAAAAGCTGACTAGCATAGCCTAGCCTAACGGGACAGGGATATCATATAATATAATTTTCATGAAATCACAAGTCCAATACAGCAAATGAAAAGTTACATCTTGTGAATCCAGCCATCATTTCCGATTTTTTAAAAGTTTTACAGCAAAAACACAATATGTATTTCTATTAGCTAACACAATAGCCAACACACAACCGCATATTTTCACCATGTTTTCACCGCATAGGTAGCTTTCACAAAACCGACAAAATAGAGATACAATTAGTCACTAACCAAGAAACAACTTCATCAGACGACAGTCTTATAACATCAATGTTATACATACATTTATGTTTTGTTCGAAAATGTGCATATTTATAGCTACAAATCCTGGTTATACATTGTGAATAATTAGCAACGATTCACCAGAATCTCCGGAGATATTTTGGACACTCACCTAATCTGACCAAAGACCTCATCATAAACTTTACATAAAAATACTTGTTGTATGGCAAATGAAAGATAACTGGTTCTTAATGCAACCGCTGTGTTAGATTTTTAAAATAACTTTACCATAACTTACAGCTTCGTTATTGTGAGACAGCACTCACCAACACGGCGGAGAATAGGAGTCAACATTTTACACAGAAATACGAATAACATAATATAAATGTTTTCTTACTTTTGCTGAGCTTCCATCAGAATGTTCTACAAGGAGAAGGAGTCCTTGGTCCAGAATAAATCGTTGTTTGTCCATTTCTTCTGTCGAATTCGCGCCACAACCCGCTAGCCAGATTGCTAACATTCCCATCCTCTCTTGGCGCAAAGAACGGAAAACTCCAAAAGTCCCAATAAACGTCGGTTGAAAAAACCTACTTTATGATGTTATTATCATATGTATCAAATAAAATCAGAGCCGGAGATATTCGCCGTGTATACCGAACGCTTTTCAGAAGACAATGTCGAGCTCCCCCACCGCCTTCGAAGACAAAGAAAATACCGGACCTGTCCATCCAAAAGCTCTTATTCGACATCAGATCAAGCTAGACACCCCATTCCACCTTCCACTGCCTGTTGACATCTAGTGGAAGGCGTATGAAGTGCATGCATATCGATAAATAAAAGCCAGTTGAATAGGCAGGCCCTGAAACAGAGCCTCGTTTTCAGATTTTTCACTTCCTATATGGAAGTTTGCTGCCAAATGAGTTCTGTTTTACTCACAGATATAATTCAAACAGTTTTAGAAACTTCACAGTGTTTTCTATCCAATAGTGATAATAATATGCATATTGTATGATCTAGAATAGAGTACGAGGCAGTTTAATTTGGGCACGATTTTTTCCAAAGTGAAAATAGCGCCCCCTATTGACAAGAAGTTTTAACGTCATAGATTTAGATTAGTGGAATCTGTGTGGGTAGCTGGACAGGTAGGATGACTGACAGTGAAGGTGAACAGGTGGTCACGTGTCAGGTGACAGAAGAATGGATGAGACTGAGGCAGGAATTCCTTTAACCATAAAGTGGTATATTTACTGAGTAGTCTGTGCTGCATAACAAAGGAAACAAAAATAACATGTATCCAATCAAATTCATAATCACAAAGATTAAATCATAAACATCATTCATTATTAACATAATTAGGGAATTCAACAATCCAGTTCATTAAGAAGTCAATAGTAATTCACCCGCGAGTCATTTAGGCTCTTAACTATTTATCATAAATCATGAAATAAATACAAACAGTGATGGTCATTCAATCTATAATCCCCTTTAGTTTGATATCAAAGTCGATCAGTTAGCAACAATGACGTTTCTCATTTCACCCTTTCAATTGTCTTCATGTGTACATGTAATTAATTTAATTACATATTAACCATATCGATTGCATAATTGGCCTATGATGATCCGTAGGGCCGCGATCATTGACAAATCACATTACACCATATGTTTGAAGCGTGCGCTCCAAGCCGCGCTCCACGGTAATAACTATAAACAATAACTGATGGCCCACTCTCCCGATCGCAACAGATAGTTCAGATGAGAAGTAACAGAGTCGGTGGACTTACGTGGATTCATGGACGCACAGAACTTCTCGAGCAGATGGAGTTAAGGAAGAGAAAGCAGCGAGATCAGGCGATGCCGTTTTCCTCCTTTTATGTGGATGAGATCTGTCGGTCATTGCCACCTGACCTAATTAAAACCTTTTCTCAATAGGGGGTGCTGTTTACACTTTGAAGATTTTTCATTCCCAGATTAAACTGCCTCGTACTCAATTCTTGCTCGTACAATATGCATATTATTATTACTATTGGATAGAAAACACTCTCTAGTTTCCAAAACCGTTTGAAATTATTTCTCTGAGTGAAACATAACTCATTCTGCAGATCCCTTCCTGTCAAGAAGTGAGATTTCTGAATTGAGGTCTCTGTTCCAGGGTCGGTTTATAAATTCCCTTATAAGCTATGGGGCTACATGCACTGCATACGCCTTCCCCTAGATGTCAGTAAGCGGTGAGACTTTGAATGGAGCGGATAGCACCATCTGGGGGAGTATAACCTCTTGAAACGGAAGTACCGAGCTTTTCGACGAGGCGCCTGACGCAAGGGGAAACCGGCATGGCGTCTGTTGATGATTCGTTTCTAGAGAAATGAGACCAAGTCAAGACGCTGGACAGGGTGGATCGGTATATAGTAAGACAGTTTATTCGGATGTAAAGATATCTGAGGAAAGCGTGCTGCACGGCCCCGTTCGTCTAGTTCTTAGGGAACTATCGGAAGAAGAGACCCGAAACATATTGCGCAGTTCAAGTTATACAGTAAATGACGTAGGTAGATTCTTGTAGTTCGTGCTTCTGACTGGTCGCTGTAAGTGGAGGCCCGTTCCCTCCACGCTGGCGTCCATCCCTCATTGGTTCCTGGCACTGTTCTTTGTTCCTGGAAACCCAGCCTAAAGCAAGGGTGTGTGTGTGTGTGTGTGTGCATGTGCGTGTGCGTGTGCGTGCTCGTATAATGGCATTCCTCCCTTATCAGTGGTAATAAAAGGTCTGAGTCAGCCATCCTCCCCTGCGTGGGGAGTGAGGTTTGTATCTGTTACGGGCAGATGGTGTTTAACTGTGGGTGTAGCAAGATATTTGCAACAAAGTCTGCTTTAATAAGGAAGGCATTATAACAGTATTATAGCTATGTGTTAAGGTCAATGAAGACAACATTTCTTACACGTCTTCAAAAGCTTTCGGTTTAGCAGTTCTTTATCTCCGGCTCTGATTTAATTTGTTTTTTGTCTTAAAAAACTTCATAAGGTAGTTAATTTAAACCGACTTATAGCAGTTTAATGGCAGTTTATTGCGATTTTCTGGAGTTTTCTTTGTCAGGCGTTATCACGAGTTGGGCATCTCTCCGTACATCGGCGTTAGCAGCTAATTTCTACAGGAGTAGAGGACATCTTTCAACCAAAAGACGATTGTTCTGGACAAAGGACCACTTGCCCAAGATTCTGATGGAAGATCATCCAAAAGTAAGAGCTATTTATGATGTTAATTCATATATCTGTGGAAAGATGTAAAATTATTAGTTCGCCATTGATTTAGGCAAGGTCTCGCTGTAACGCACGCTGAATGTCGAGTAACGTTAATTTTAAAAATCTAACACAGCGGTTGCATTAAGAACTAATGTGTCTTTCATTTGTGTCCAACCTGTATTTTTTAGTCAAGTTTACGATTAGTTATCGATTAGATTAGGTGCCTCTCCAAGATGGCGCCGGCCAGATTGCCTGAAATGTTGCTACTAATCACATTGTATAACCACGATTTGTGCTGCTAAATATGCACATTTTGAACAAACCCTATATGCATTGTTAGTATATGATGTTACAGGACTGTCATCTGATGAAGTATTCAAGGTTAGTCAAAAATTATTATACTTTTGCTGGATTGTTACCGATCGCTAACCTTTGCTACTGGTAAACGGCTTGTGTTTGGGCTATTGTGGTAGCTAATATAATGCTAAATTGTGTTTTGCTGTAAAACATTAAAAAATCTGAAAAATTGGCTGGATTCACAAGATGGCTTGGT
>NW_019942699.1:18144-35848 GCF_002910315.2 Salvelinus sp. IW2-2015
ATTTGTTATTTTCTATTTTATTTTTTTTATTTATGATAGTTGTTTTTATTTATTTTTTTTTTTTTAAATATTTTCTTATTTAAATTTATCTTATTATTTTTTTTTTTTTATTTTTTTATATTTATTTTTATATTTTTTTTTTTAAATTTTTTTATTTTATTTTATATTTAATTTATTTTTTTTTTTTTTTATATTCTTATTTTTTATTTTATGTTTTTAAATTTATTTTTTCGGATAATTTTATTTTTTTATTTCTTTATTTATATATATTTTCCTTTTTTCTATATTTATTTATTTTATTTATTTTATTTTTATTTATCTTTCTTTTTATTCTTTAATTTTAATTTTTTATTTATTATTTTTTTATTTATTATTCTATTTTTATTTTATTTTTTATTTTTATTAATATATTTTTTTTTATTTTTTATTCTCTATTTTTTTTTTATTTTTTGATTTTTATATTTTTTTTTTTAATTTTTTTTTTTTTTTATTTTTGTTATTTAATTATTTTATTTTAATTGTTCCTTTATTTTTTTATTTTTTTTTTTATATTATTTTTATTTATTTATATTCTCTCTATTTTTTTATATAAATGTATTTTTTCTCATTTTTATTTATTTTCTTTTTTTTATTTTTTCTATTTTTATTTTATTTTTTTTTTATTTTTATTTTATTTTTTTTTTATTTTTTTTTTAATTTTTATTATAATTAATTTTTATCTTTTTTTTTTCTTTTTTAATTTTTATTTCTATTTTTTTTTTATTTTATTTATTATTTGTTATTTATATTTTTTTTTTATTCTATATTTTTTTTTTTATTTTTTTTTTTTTATTTCTATATTATTTTTTTTTAATTTTTTTTTTATTTTTTTTTTTTCTATTTTTATTTATTTTATATATTTTTTTTTTTTTTTTTGCTATTTTTTTTTTTATTTATTATTATTCTATTATTTCATGTTTTTTTATTTTTTTATTTTTATTTCTTTAATTTATTATTCTTTTTTTTTATTTTTATTCTCTTATGATTTTTCTCCTATTTTTTTTTTCTTAATTTAGATTCTTTATTATTCTTGTAGGTTATTTTTTTAATATTTATTTTTATGTTTGTTTTTTTTTTTATATTTTTTTTTTCTATTTTTTATTTTTTTATTTTTTGTTATTTTTCTTTTATATTTTTTATTCTACTTATATTTATTATTATTCCTATTATTATTTATTTTATTTTATTTATTATTTTTTTTATTAATTTTTTTTTTTTTTTTTTTTATTTTTTTTTTTTTTATTTTTTTTATTATGCTTTCTATTTTTATTCTATTCTTTTTTTGTTTTTTTTATATTATGTTATTTAATATGTTTTATTAATATTTTTTTTCTATGTTTTATATATTTTATATTTTTTTTTTTTCTTTTTTATTTTTTCTTATTTTATATTATAATTTAATTATCTATTTTTTTTTTTATTTTTTTTTTTTTTTTTTATATTCTTATTTTTTTTTTTTTTATGTTATTTTTTATGGTTTTTTTTTTTTTATAATTTTTATTTATATTTATATTTTTTTTTAGATATTTATTTTATTTATATTCATTTATTTTTTATATTTTTTTTTTTTTCTTTTTATTCCTATTTATTTTTATTTTTCTCTTAATTTTTTTTTTCTATTATTTTATTTTTTTGTTATTTTATTATTTTTTATATTTATTATTTTATATATTTATTTTTCTTTAGATTTATTATTTTATTTTATTTTCATTATATTTTTTAATTTATTTTTCTTTTTTCATTTTTTTATTTTATATTGTTTATATTTTCGTTTTTTCTCTTTTTTTTATTCTATTCTTATTTTTCCTTATGATATTTTATTTTCTATTTTTATTCTTTTCTTCTTTTTTTTATATTTTTATTTCTTTTCTTTTTTTTATATTTTTTTTTTATTTATTTTTTTTTTATTTATTATTTTATTATTCTTTTTTTTTTTTTTATTTCTTTTATTTTTTATTTTTTTTTGGTTTATTTTTTTTTTTTATTTTTATCTTTTATTGTTTTTATTATTGATTATATTTTATTTTTTTTATTTTTTTTTTTTTTTTTATTTTTATTTATTTTTTTTTTTTTTTTTTTTTTTTTTATTCTTTTATTTATATCTTATTTTTTACTTTATTTTATTTATTTTTTTTTTTATTCTTTCTTTTTATTTTTATATTATAACTTTTTTTCTTTTATGTTATGTATTTTTAATTCTTTACGTTCCTCTTTTTATTTTCTTATTATTTTTTATTTAATTCTATTTTTTTTTTTATATTTATTTTTCTCTTTTTTATTTTCTTTTTTTTATTATAATGTTCTTTTTTTTATTTTTTGATTTTTTTTATTTTGTTTTATGTTTTTATTTTTTTTTTTTTTATATTTATTTTTTTATTTTATTTTTATTTTTTTTTTAAATTTAATAATTTTTCTTAATTTTATTCTTTTTTGTTTTCTTATATTTTCTTATTATTATTATATTATTTTATTATTTGTATATGTTTATTTTTTTTTTTTGTTTTTTTATTTATTATTTTTTTCTTGGTTGTATTTTTTTTATTATATTTTTTTTTGTGTTTATTATCATTTTTTATTTTGTTAATTACTTTTTTTTTTTTCTATGAGTTGTTTATTTTTTTTTTCTATTATTAATTTATCTTATTTTAATTTTTTATTTATATCTTTTTTTATTTATAATTATTAATGTTTTGTTTTTTTTTTTTTACTTTTTTTATTTTTTTTTTTTTTTTGATTTTATTTATTTATTTTTTATTTATTTTTTTATTAATTTTTATTTTCTTATTTTTATTATTTTTTTTTTTTATTGGATGGCTTACTTATTGTATTTGCAGGATATGTTGGTTGATCTAATTTTTGATTACTTTATTTTAAGATGAATGCACTAACTGTAAGTTGCGCTGTATAAGAGTGTCTGCTAAATGACTAAAATGTTAATGTAAATGATAACTGCTTTAATAAAATTAGCTCTAGCTAACTCTTCTGTCTCTCATAAGCTAGGTTATATGGTTTCAATGCCAAGGGAAAACATACAATGGTTATTTTTTAAGCCTCACTGCTGAAATGTAATCATAATGATGTTGAAAATTATGTAAATCATCCTAAGACAGAAACATGGAGTTCAATATCCACTGAATGAGTATGAATAGCAGCTACTCACTCTGTTATCCAAAGGTTTGTATCATATCACTGACAACTTTCACATTTTAGTTCATTAGCAACTTTGCAACTACTTACTACATTTGAGCTACTTTTGCAACAACATAGCATCCTTCCCCTAACCCCTAGCCTAGCTAACGTTATCCACCTAGCTAACGTTAGCCACAGCAAATTGGAATTCGTAACATATCATACTAAATGACGGGAGACAGATTTACATTTTGTACCACTGAGTCCAGGTTGGCATCACGTAGCCTTGAGCCACATCTATACATCATCATGTATTTCAAGGTCAAATCAATGCCAAAGGGGGTATAGTTCTCCCCTAGTTTGAACACTGTTATAGAGCTAATCTCTTTGTATCTTTCTGTATTTTTCTAAAGAGGATGTGAATAATTCATGTTAAAGTGCATTTTGAAAATTTGACTAAATTGTTAATTTCCTGATCTAAGTTAATCTACTTTGAATACATTGAATACGATTTGTAATTTTCTAGCATCGATCAAACACACACTGCAATTTCTGAGTACATGGCTAAATAAACACCAGTAAAGTGAGCAGATCTGTTGTGTGTATCTGTTTCATATTGTATGATTGAATACGCTTCTGAAGCATAGCTGCACTCTTTATTCTCCAAAATAATATCCTACACATTTCATCATGAGTTACACATTGCAAACTAGGTGAAACATCTGTTGTTGTGTCCTTGAGCAAGGTTCTTTACCCAAATTGCTCCTGCAGTTGCTCTGGATATGAGTGTCTGCTAAATGACTAAAATGTAATGTTTTATCCTGGTCCCAGATCATATCTTTATGTGCTTTAAACATCTCTCCTGACTAATCATGAACGTAGTTGGTTCAAGACCATACCGATCTGAGACCAGGCTATGAATGTGTGACTCTCTGATAGTAACCGTCTGTCACGATCGTGTGGAGGAGAGACGGACCAAAACGCAGCATGTGGAAAATAAGCCATCTTCTTTTATTTTACTATGAAGACGAACATGAAACGAAACACTATTACAAACTATACAAAACAACAAACGACGTGAAGCCTATAAACGTAGTGCACACCACACACACACACACACACACACACACACACACACACACACAACACACACACACACACACACACACACACACACACACACACACACCACACACACACACACCACACACACACACACACACACACACACACACACACACACACACACACACATGCTACCAAACGTTCAACATAAGACAAGTGTGTGTGTGCACTACGTTTATAGCTTCACGGTCGTTTGTTGTTTTGTATAGTTTGTAATAGTGTTTCGTTTCATGTTCGTCTTCATAGTAAAATAAAAGAAGATGGCTTATTTTCCACATGCTGCGTTTTGGTCCGTCTCTCCTCCACACGATCGTGACAGACGGTTACTATCAGAGAGTCACACATTCATAGCCTGGTCTCAGATCGGTATGGTCTTGAACCAACTACATGTCATGATTAGTCAGGAGAGATGTTTAAAGCACATAAAGATATGATCTGGGACCAGGATAAAACATTACATTTTAGTCATTTAGCAGACACTCATATCCAGAGCAACTGCAGGAGCAATTTGGGTAAAGAACCTTGCTCAAGGACACAACAACAGATGTTTCACCTAGTTTGCAATGTGTAACTCATGATGAAATGTGTAGGATATTATTTTGGAGAATAAAGAGTGCAGCTATGCTTCAGAAGCGTATTCAATCATACAATATGAAACAGATACACACAACAGATCTGCTCACTTTACTGGTGTTTATTTAGCCATGTACTCAGAAATTGCAGTGTGTGTTTGATCGATGCTAGAAAATTACAAATCGTATTCAATGTATTCAAAGTAGATTAACTTAGATCAGGAAATTAACAATTTAGTCAAATTTTCAAAATGCACTTTAACATGAATTATTCACATCCTCTTTAGAAAAATACAGAAAGATACAAAGAGATTAGCTCTATAACAGTGTTCAAACTAGGGGAGAACTATACCCCCTTTGGCATTGATTTGACCTTGAAATACATGATGATGTATAGATGTGGCTCAAGGCTACGTGATGCCAACCTGGACTCAGTGGTACAAAATGTAAATCTGTCTCCCGTCATTTAGTATGATATGTTACGAATTCCAATTTGCTGTGGCTAACGTTAGCTAGGTGGATAACGTTAGCTAGGCTAGGGGTTAGGGGAAGGATGCTATGTTGTTGCAAAGTAGCTCAAATGTAGTAAGTAGTTGCAAAGTTGCTAATGAACTAAAATGTGAAAGTTGTCAGTGATATGATACAAACACCTTTGGATAACAGAGTGAGTAGCTGCTATTCATACTCATTCAGTGGATATTGAACTACCATGTTTCTGTCTTAGGATGATTTACATAATTTTCAACATCATTATGATTACATTATCAGCAGTGAGGCTTAAAAAATAACCCATTGTATGTTTTCCCCTTGGCATTGAAACCATATAACCCTAGCTTATGAGAGACAGAAGAGTTAGCTAGAGCTAATTTTATTAAAGCAGTTATCATTTACATTAACATTTTAGTCATTTAGCAGACACTCTTATACAGCGCAACTTACAGTTAGTGCATTCATCTTAAAATAGCTATGTGGGACAACCACATATCTCAGTCATAGTAAGGACACTTTTCCTCAATAAAGCAGCTACCAGCAAAGTCAGTGCTAGAAGGGGAAAAGAGGCAAGTGTGAGTGTTAGTTCATGAAAGGCAAGGGTGTTATATTTATATATACAGTACCAGTCTAAAGTTTGGACACACCTACTCATTCAAGGGTTTTTCTTTATTTTTTTAAACACAACTGATTGGCTCAAATGTATGAAGAATGAAATAAATTACACAAATTAACTTTTAACAAGGCACAACTGTTAATTGAAATGCATTCCAGGTGACTACCTCATGAAGCTGGTTGAGAGAATGCCAAGAGTGTGCAAAGCTGTCATCAAGGCAAAGGGTGGCTACTTTGAAGAAATTCAAATGTAAAACATATTTTGATTTGTTTAACATTTTTTGGTTACTACATGATTCCATATGTTATTTCATAGTTTTGATGTCTTCACTATTATTCTACAATGTAGAATAAGTAAAAAATAAGAAAAACCATTGAATGAGTAGGTGTGTCCAAAATGTTGACTGGTACTGTATGTTATATATATATATATATATATATATATATATATATATATATATATGGGAGAAGGCCCTGAGGTACAGGACATACTACTGTCTGGGTCACACTGGCCACAGGAGGAATGGATTAAATAGGATGAGGGAGATGGGGATGGGGGAAGTGAAGAGACTGCTGACTAGACTACACATTTCAGGTGGCCGACAAATATTCAGGGAGGTCTGTATTCATTTATTAAACATAACGTGAAGGGGGAACTGCCTTGGTCCACGGAAGAAAACACAAACCAACACACACACACACCGTTGGTGCATTCTCGTTACAAGAGGGGGGAGGTGAGGGGACCAATGGGAACCAATGGAACCAGGCAGTGGAATGCGGAGTGACGAGAGGAGGAGAAGGAAAAGGTGGAGTGGAAGGGAGTGGAGTGGAAGAGGAACAAAGTGACCCCTGTTGGTTACATCTTGGTAGTGCAGGTCAGGTCCTAATAGAAGAGGAGATAGGGTCAGAACATAAGATAAGATTCTGTGACTATTGAATTAATCAATTAATACATTTCTTGGTATTCGCCTAAGAAATAAGAACAAGAAAGTAGCTCATAAAAAAAAGTTAGTCCGCTCCACTCACCAGAGCATACTCATAGATGATGGGTACGTCTGAGGCCCCATGCAGTCGGAGGCTGTGTAGCACCGCGTCGTGGATCGTTGCGAACAGACAGCTCTTAGGGATGGACTCAGAGAAGAAGCCTGCACTCAATAACTGCTCCACCACACAGACTGGAGGAAAGACAAACCAGGTTAGACAATACACACGTGAACCACAAACACACACACAGACAACACAAGCTAAGGCCAGAGTGACGAGCCTGAATTACCACACATACTAGTGGCGGTCGGTGCCGTTTAAGAAGAGCGATGGTGATTATTTTTTTATGAGCATGGCCTTACAGTATTTCTATTACAGCATGTTGGATGACTGTCATTCATATTCCATTCACCCAGCTCAGCAACACATTAATAGGTTTAGGTTACTACATGATAGTCAAATGTTTCCTATACCCATCATGAGGTTGATACAACCTAGCATATGAATGAACGTTTACAATGTAGGAGCAAAGGTTGAGATACATTTTCGTAATCAAGGTGACAGACATTGACACATTCAATACCGCCTTGCACACTCTTGCCTGCATCTAGCTGATCTAGAGTGTAATCATTAGTCCAACAGTTGTAAATGATAGTTTCTATTGGACAAATTCAAATTTAAATAAATGTTTCTCTGTTTTGCTCCGTTTGCTTCCGTTTAAGATTTTTTTCTCAACAGAATCGGCGGATACAACCCCGGATCAAAAGCAAACACGTTTAACTTTCATATCAGCCACATACATACAGCATGGTCTCTTTGATCATTGTGTAATTCCTTCTCGCATCTACGCGCTTTCCTCCTCTCACCTTTTCCCTTCGCTTGTGGACTTCAGTAACAACACATCAGCTGTCTGTGGCCAGGCGAAAAAACCTTTCCAAGCCAAACCTTAATATAATAAAAGCTAACACACAGCCTACATTGTTGTCACCATATTAACGTCATAATCAACATAGCTACTAGATCTAATGCGTTAATAAACCCACTACAATCATGCAGTACAGTGTACAGTCAGAAGCAAGCAGTTGAGCAGTTACACCGGTGGGCACTGGTGGCAAAATAAAATTATAAAACCAAAAGCTTACCTTGACTTGGAAGAGTTTCAGTGTTGGATAGCCATAACCAGCTAGCTAACATAGCATCCCTTTGTTTGAGTTTGAGCCGGGTATTTGAGTAGACTAAACTAGCTAGCTGCATTCGCTAGCTAAGTAAGTAAAAGTGAAAGTAATAAAAAATAAAAAATACGAAATATCTCTTTCTCGCTTCTCCTTCACTTGTTAATGAATTAATTTGTTCCAAACTGCACAACTATTGTCTTTCTCGCTCTTTGAGTCAACTACTCACCATATTTTATGCACTGCTAGGTAGCTGTAGCTTATGCTTACTGCACTACATTCATTCTCTGGACAACATGTCAGTTCATACTGCAAGAACTCTGATGGAGGATGTCCTCCGGAAGTTGTCATAATTACTGTGTACGTCTATGGAAAGGGGTGAGAACCACATGCCTCCTAGGTTTTGTATTGAAGTCAATGTATACAGAGGAGGACGGAAACTACGGTGTTACCCTACAGAGTGTTGTTGACTATACTGTAGACCTTCATTGTAAAACAGTGTGATTAAAAAATGTATTTGGTGACGTGAATATATTTAGTGTAGTTTTATCTAAAAAGGCTAACTTTTTTAATGTTTGACTATTTTTTCTTTTTCAGAATTTCACTGAACAGGATGGTCCTCCCCTTCCCCCTCTGAGGAGCCTCCACTGACACATACTCACCTTGGCATCCAGTTAAAAAAATGTCAATGTCGATCTTTCTGTAGTTTAGGAATATCTGCAAAAAAAGAAAGTGAGAGACAGAGAAGGTCAAAAAGAAGTCCATGTTTCTCTCAGGGACTGTTTTTGTTACACCGTTTGTTACACAGTTTGATTTATCTTGTTTTTCTCTTCCATCCCTCTTCATTTCCACCTCCTCTTTCTATCTGTGCCTCTTTTATGTAGGGTACATACAAATATAATTTAGGCCTGCCAACTCACAGAACACAAGACCTTTGTTTGTTTTGAGCTCAAGGCCACACAGGAGAGCGACTGCAAACAATGTTACATAAGAGACTAATAAGAGACTAAACTAATAATAACACATTTCTGAAAACATCTCTTAACCTAACCTATTTCTCCTTCTCTCTCACTTTCCTTGTCTCCTCTCTATTCCCTTTGCACTCAAACCCCACTCCTTCATCACCATCGTTCAAAAACACACACTCATACGTTTTTCAGCGTCTTCACAGTGGCCGTGTCAGCAAAGTTGGTTGTGGATAAGTCCAGGATGATGGTGTGTGTGTCGTTGACGGAGCTCCTCCCCATCTCTCCTTCTCCTCCGGTACTGGACGTCTGGGTTATGTGATCATCGCCATGAATACCAGTTTTAGAGTCCTGGTCGAACCCGTTACCTTGCTGCTCAAAGGCCCAGTTTACCTTAGATTGACAGAGAGACAGAGTTTCAATCTTTACTCTGCTCTGATAAAATACACATTTCAAAAGCATTACGGGCTAGCCTAGGTGCACCTGGAGGTTGTACTGAAGCACTAAATTTAGCACAGCGGTAGATTTATGTAAACTGAAAAGATTTCGATATGGAGCCACCCTAGATTTGGCCCATGGGGGAACGTGGCAGCAATCTTTTTAAATAGCCGTATATGATAACACTATTTTACAATTCAGAAGGTCTATTTTGAGAAACAGATTTATCTAGCATGAAAATATTTAGATATGGAGCCACCACAGATTTGGACTACGAAACATTGCAAAAATTTGAATGTTTAGGTCCAAAAATTGATGCAGGATATTAATCCATGATTTTGTCACTTCTAGGTTAGACTACTGCAATGGTCTACTTTCCGGCTACCCGGATAAAGCACTAAAATAAACTTCAGTTAGTGCTAAAACGGCTGCAAGAATCTAGACTAGATCCCCAAAATTGTATCATATTACTCCAGTGCTTGCCTCTCTACACTGGCTTCCTGGTAAGGCTAAGGCTGATTTCAAGGTTTTACTGCTAATCTAAAAAGCATTACATGAGCTTGTTACTACCTATCTTTACAATTTGGTCCTGCTGTACATCAAATCAAATCAAATGTATTTATATAGCCCTTCGTACATCAGCTGATATCTCAAAGTGCTGTACAGAAACCCAGCCTAAAACCCCAAACAGCAAGCAATGCAGGTGTAGAAGCACGGTGGCTAGGAAAAACTGCCTAGAAAGGCCGGAACCTAGGAAGAAACCTAGAGAGGAACCAGGCTATGAGGGGTGGCCAGTCCTCTTCTGGCTGTGCCGGGTGGAGATTATAACAGAACAGAGGAAGATGCATGTATCCTGAAAAGATTTAGATATAGTCCCATCATAGATTTGGCCCCTGGACCGTGACAGACATTTTACTAAAAGGTTGCAGACTGTACCACTACTTTACAAAACTTTAATCTACAAAACGTTATTGCCTATACTTCTTTGATTGATATTCTTTTGGCCTATAATTCCTGCCCTGGATCACCTGAAAACCAAAAATTGTAACAGTAACATAGTATATTACAGTAGGCCAAATTGTAGAATAAATACCTTTTCTGAGATGAATGCAGTGGAAGTGAGTTAAAACCACCCTCAGCCAAACACAGAATAATATTTTGGATTACTGGTTAAGACGTTTGGTCCCGGAGCGGGAGACCGGGGTTCACGTCCTACCACATGAGAATTTAACAAATGGCCACTAAGCTACTTTGGAAAATATCCCAGCCATTGAAATATTTCACAATTGCTTAAGGACAGGGGGTGCTATTTTCACTTTTGGGGAAAATCGTATCATATTTAAACGGCCTCGTACTCAATTCTTGCTCGTACAATATGCATATTATTATTACTATTGGATAGAAAACACTCTCTAGTTTCTAAAACCATTTGAATTATTTCTCTAAGTGAAACAGAACTCTTTTTACAGCCCATTTCCTATCCGGAAGTGAGATTTCCAAAATCGAGGTCTCTCTTCAAGAGCTTGTCTATAAAAGGGCATGTCACTTATGACTGTAGAAACACGTCATGCACCTTCCCCTGGGTGTCATGCGGAAGTGAGAGCAGAAATGACTTGATTATCTCGTTCTGGGATTGAATACAACCTCTTGGAGTGAGAGGTACGCCATTATTTTTTTTTGGAAGGCGCGAAGTTGGACCTGGAATCGCCTCCTGGAAAACCGTCGTTATAGGTGAATATGATCTCCGGCTTCGATTTTATTTGATACATGTCACAATATCATCCTAAAGTATGTTTTTTCAATATAGTTTAATTATATTATTGAAATTTATTCGGGACTTTAGACGTGATGCTTTGGAGGAATTTGTTCAAGAAGGAGAGGTTAGCGCCGCACGGCCAGTGTGCTTGCTAATTCAAGAGGGAAATAGTTCGTTCTGGATCCAAACAAAGACGGTTCTGAAGAAAGGACCCCTTGTACAACATTCTGATGGAAGATCAACAAAGATAAGGACCCAATTTGGGATGCGATTTCATATATCTGTCGAACTGTGCTATCGCTACCGTTTGTCTTGAATCAATGCTGCTGTATGTTAGCTATTGTAGTAAGCTAATATAACGATATATTGTGTTTTCGCTGTAAAACACTTAAAAAATCGGAAATATTGGCTGTATTCACAAGATCTTTGTCTTTCATTAGCTATCCACCATATATTTTTCTGAAATGTTTTATGATGAGTAATTAGGTAGTTGACGTTGGTGTCTGTATTTACTCTGGCTACTCCCGTGCGATTTCTGACTGTAGCTATGATGGTAGCTATGATGGTAGCAGTAATGTAAAACTGATTTATAGCTCAAATATGCAAATTTTTCGAACAAAACATAGATTTATTGTGTAACATGTTATAGGACTGTCATCTGAGGGAGTTTTTTCTAGGTTATTTAGGTTGGTTCTAGGTTAGTTAGGTTGGCTTTGTGCATGCTACCTGCATGCTATCGTTGCTGTGAAAAATGTCTGTCTGTCTTTTGTATTTGGTGGTGAGCTAACATAAATATACGTGGTGTTTTTGCTGTAATACATTTTAAAAATCGGAAATATTGGCTGTATTCACAAGATGTTTATCTTTCAAATGCTGTATTGGACTTGTTAATGTGTGAAAGTTAAATATTTAAAAAAAATAATAATAATTGAATTTCCCGCTCTGCCTTTTCAGTGGAATGTGGGAGGAGTTCCGCTAGCGGAACCCCTGTCCTAGACAGGTTATCTTAGATTATGAAATGTGCCTGTCAAGCAAAATATTTTAATTTCAACCAGTTTTTCTAATTCCAGCTGATTATAATGGACTGCAATTGGAAGAAATGTAAGTCTATAACAGAGTTTAGTCTGACATGGATTTTGCTGGTAACTGTTGATTTGAGACAGAATCAGGTAAATGTGTATTTCAGGCACCCTCAGGGACCTCTAAAATCATCATTCAAAAAATAATGACTGGGTCAGTGGAGCCATACACAGAATAGAAAGAGATGAGTACAGCATCAAAAGCCCTGACACTAACCAGCTAATTTACTAGTGGCTACTAATCAAAATAAACTCATGGCCTTGGACCTGCCCTGAATCTCTGTATTCAAGTGTATGCTGCACATCAACCAATGCTGTATATCAACCAATGGCAGGCATGTTACAAAAATGTTAGGAGATGCACACAAGGGTCTCTTCACTATAACATACACTATAACATCTAGCCTAATTGGGGTCTAATGCATTTTGTAAGACGGCTGCCACAAAGATACAGGGAGCCACATTACCCTCGAGCATACTCAGTCCATGTTTATGCGTGCGGACAAGCAGACCCACACACACCCCCACACACACCGCCCCCCACACACACCCCCATGCACACACATACCAGAATGGGTCCAACCATATGACACGGGTCAGAAATAGGAGGGTCCAAGACACTTGCCACCAGCCCAAGACACCCGGGCCGACAAGCCCATCGACCGCCACAAGAGTGACCAGTAGAACAGCGAGATTGCACCCCAACACTATTTCCTTCCCACCTTTTTTGTAATTTCCCAAAGGAAAGGTTCAGAAACAAATGTCAAAGATGAAACAACAAAAAACACAAATATTCATACATATACACACAGACAAAGCACAGCCTCCATAGAATTCATCTCATAATAATAATAATGTAGAGTTCTTTACTGGCACACAATATAGCTGGGTTGCCCCACCTGCATGCCCCAAGGAATCTACCTATATGCCACATTTTGTAAGTTTATCTAAAAAAAAGCCCTTCAGTACTGTAACATTGTATTACCAACAGCGGCCATTGTGTAAGATGCCACGACCCCCAGGTGCCAAATGTGTGGTGGCTCCAGATGTAAATATTTTCAAGCTACATAAATCTACCTCTGTGCCAGATTTGGTGTGTTTATCTCAAAACAATCTGTTTAAAATACTGTTGCCATATGCTGCCATTTAGAAAAATGTCTGCCACACCCCCAGGGGCCAAATCTGGGGTGGCTCTATTTCTGAATCTTTTCAGGGTACATACATCTACACAATTGTTTTGCTTAAATGCCTACTATACTGTAGTACATCACACTACACACCTGTCCGTTGATGGGTCGGTCAACTAGGGCAATGGCCGTCTGGTGCAATTTCAGGTCTGGGGAACCTTTCTCTACATCCCCCTTTTCCTCTGGATGGAATGTTCTGTTGGGTAGGTATCCATTCACACCATTCTGGGAAGGGAAGAGAAACAAGGTCACTAACAGTGTGATTTTTTGTGTGTGTTTGTTAGACCTACACTACCGTTCAAAAGTTTGGGGTCACTTAGAAATGTCCTGGTTATTGAAARGAAATCACATTTTTTGTCCATTAAAATAACATCAAATTGATAAGAAATACAGTGTAGACATTGATAATGTTGTAGCTGGAAACGGCAGATTTTTTTATGGAATATCTACATAGGCGGACAGAGGCCCATTATCAGCAACTATCACTCCTGTGTTCCAATGGCACGTTGTGTTAGCTAATCAAAGTTTATCATTTTAAAAGGCTAATTGATCATTAGAAAAACCTTTTGTAATTATGTTAGCACAGCTGAAAACTGTTGCCCTGATTAAAGAAGCAATAAAACTGGCCTTTAGACTAATTGAGTATCTGGACCGTCAGCATTTGTGGGTTTGATTACAGGCTCAAAATGGCCAGAAACAAATACCTATCTTCTGAAACTCGTCAGTCTATTCTTGTTCTGAGAAATAAAGGCTGTTCCATGTGAGAAATTGCCAAGAAACTGAATATCTTGTACGATGCTGTGTACTACTCCCTTCACAGAACAGCACAAACTGGCTCTAACCAGAATAGAAAGAGGAGTGGGAAGCCCCGGTGCACAACTGAACAAGAGGACAAGTACATTAGAGTGTCTAGTTTGAGAAACAAGTCCTCAACTGGCAGCTTCATTACATTTTTATTTATTTATTTCACCTTTATTTAACCAGGTAGGCCAGTTGAGAACAAGTTCTCATTTACAACTGTGACCTGGCCAAGATAAAGCAAAGCAGTGCAACACAAACAACAACATAGAGTTACACATGGAATAAACAAACATACAGTCAATAACACAATATAAAAAAATCTTTATACAGTGTGTGCAAATGAGGTAAGAAAGGAGTAAAAAAGTAGTACACAGTGTAGTATGAGATCTTCAGTTTCTTGGCAATTTATCGCATGGAATAGCCTTCATTTCTCAGAACAAGAATAGACTGACGAGTTTCAGAAGAAAGGTCTTTGTTTCTTGCCATTTTGAGCCTGTAATCGAACTCACAAATGCTGATACTCCAGATATTCAACTAGTCTAAAGAAGGCCAGTTTTATTGTTTCTTTAATCAGCACAACCGTTTTCAGCTGTGCTAACATAATTGCAAAAGGGTTTTCTAATGATCAATTAGCCTTTTAAAATAATAAATTGGATTAGCTAACACAACGTGCCATTGGATCACAGGAGTGATGGTTGCCGATAATGGGCCTCTGTACGCCTATGTAGATATTCCTTTATAAATCCAGCTACAATAGTCATTTACAACATTAACAATGTCTACACTGTATTTCTGATCAATTTGATGTTATTTAAATGGACAAAAAATGTGCTTTTCTTTCGAAAACAAGGACATTTCTAAGTGATTCCAAACTTTTGAACGGTCATGTGTTGGACGTGTGTGTATTATACCTGTTTTTTTGCCTCCTTTTTGGCTTTATTTTTTTCTTTCATGTCTTTCCTCTTTTCTTCAGTGTCTCTTTTCTTCTTTTTCATCAGCAGCATTCCAATGTCAATTCCACTCTGTGTTAGAAAATGAAACGGAGCGCTTGAGATAAAGAGAGTGAAGGAGAGAGAAAGCAATTCAGAGAAAGAGGGCTATTGAGAGAATGACACACAAACACTAGTCATACGTGGGTCAGCTGTTTGTTCACCCGCACCCAACCACAATTGCTAATAACACATTTTCAACCACAGGGGTGTGTCAGAAATAGTTGTGCTATTTTCACAGAGGGAATTATGAGCGTGAGGTGGAAGTGGCACAAAAGGACTGGGTTTTGATGAATAAAAAGATTGTAGGTTTGACGAGGGCATGGTCACTCACTGGCCAATCAACGTGTTTCATGGCCTAATGCCATGTCCACATGCTATCGGAGTTATCGGAAGCTCCTAGTTCCCAGTGGGAAATTTCACTTGAATGACCCCGAATCCAAGTCAGAATAACAAGCGGGAAACTCTGAGAAAATGTTGTTACCCGAGTTGCCGAGTTGTGACGTTTCACCTCTGACCTTTTACTCTTTCAACCAAAAGATGACAACAAATCAGTTTTCTTAGAATTCCTTATCAATATGAATAATGAAGCTAGTCTGACCATATTGTCAATGTTAAACAAGCTAGCTAACTTAATTATTAGCAATGTTAGCAAGCTTATCAAGYTATCTAAAATCTTATTGGTTGAAGAATTGTTCAGAGTTCAAAAGCACTTGAACACATCCACGTCAGACTTACGACTTCCCACGAGCAAGTGAAGCCAGCCTAATATGGCACGCCGTTGTCTCAAGTTCACTGACAGTCTTTGCATTGTCATCAACTCTGAATAATCCTAGTAGAACACTTCATCCAAAAAAACCCTATGTGCATTTTTCTTTTCAGATGAGTGCTGATCTTATTATTTTCTGGAATGTTCAGAGTTCTCAACTGACATTAATGTATTGTGCATTTAACTCATTTAGCAGGCATTCTCATCCAGAGTGACTGACCTACAGGAGCAATTAGGCTTCCATGCTCATGAGCACATCTTCAGATTGTTCACCTAGTTGGATAGGGGATTCAAACCAGCAAACGTTTGGTTACTCGCCTAACGCTCTTAACCACTAGGCTACTTGCTTATAGTCTGTGTGTAGTATCAAGACTCTGGATGATTCATATCGACTAAACAACTACACCATATCACCAAAATGTTCCAAAACTGAGATATGGTTCTTCAGTTGAAGGGTTCCATTGTGGATTGAAACGACAATCCCTGGTACAGTTCAAAAACAAGGACATTTCCTACAGTCCCTGGTAGGAATCCAGGCTGAATCACATCCGGCTGGGAATGGGAGTCCCAGGCTCTGTCGCAGCCGGCTGCGACCGAGAGGCCCATGGGGCAGTGCACAATTGGCCTAGCTTCGTCCGAGTTAGGGAGGGTTTGGCCGCACTAGCGACTCCTGTGGCGGCCCTGGCGCAGTACACGCTGACCAGGTCGCTAGTTGTACGGTGTTTCCTCCGACACATTGGTGCAGCTGGCTTCCGGGTTGGATGCGCGCTGTGTTAAGAAGCAGTGCGGTTGTGTTTCGGAGTAATAACAACTGGAAAAAAGGTGTGACCAATATTGCCCTTATAGTAAAGCAAGTTTCCAATTGGGCAATTGTACTAATCATGTGAATACTGATGTGTGTATTTAAAGCAACTGCCCAGTGTTTACAGAATTCAATGAGATTTGACCTATAATTAATTACAATATGAGTGAAAACATTTTCCTTTAGAATTGTTTTAAATATGTTAAAAAGCAGATTTTCTGTGTTGGAATGGTGTGGGCTTATACCGGTCATAAAAAATCACACTACCTTCTCCTGCAGTGCATCCAGGTATAGCTGAGCGTTGGTATAGTACATTGTGGTGGAGGAWCGGAAGATAGTGATACCTGGTATCTCTTTTGCCTGTGGGACAAACCAACACACAAACAGGGGACTTCAATAGATGGTCATMTAAAAACTGTTTTAAAACCCACTGTTGAATAACCCACTCACACCCACCTAATTAMATATTACAKTTYTGTTTTWTTGCTTTGGTYKTATTTTCAAAAGTATGTGATGAGTTWCCAAAACTCTTAGTACAAAGCTCCAAACTGGTAACACTTGTAACATKGACAGTCTTGCATTCAAAACCYTTCATTGTGCATTAATYTTGTTTGTTCACCACACAACCACTGAAATCGTTGCATGMMTCATCCATGAGGTGGTACGCTCATGGGGATGGCAATCATAAATCTTTCACCTGTATTGTAATGATGTATTGTATTTTACAGTAATGTATTGTATTTGTATTGTAGTTGTCCTGTACATGGCTCAGTTTGTAAGAGCATGGCACTAG
>NW_019942699.1:35869-86617 GCF_002910315.2 Salvelinus sp. IW2-2015
GATTCCAACTGTGGTCACAAACCAAAAATGTTGTCACTTTGGATGAAAGTGTTTGCAACGGGCCTCCCGGATGGCTCAGTGGCCTAAGGCACTGCATCGCAGTGTTAGCTGCGCAACCAGAGACTCTGGGTTCGAGCCCAGGTTCTGTCGCAGCCGGCCGCGACTGGGAGGCCCATGGGGCGGTGCACAATTGGCCTAGCGTCGTCCGGTTTAGGGAGGGTTTGGCCGGCAGGGATATCCTTGTCTCATCGCGCACTAGCGACTCCTGTGGCGGGCCGGGCGCAGTGCACGCTGTCCAGGTCGCTAGGTGTACGGTGTTTCCTCCGACACATTGGTGGGCTGGCTTCCTGGTTGAATGCGCGCTGTGTTAAGAAGCAGTGTGGCTTGGTTGCGTTGTGTTTCGGAGGATGCATGGCTCTCAACCTTCGCCTCTCCTGAATCCGTGCGGGAGTTGTAGCGAAGAGACAAGACAGTAACTACTAACAATTGGATACCATGAAATTGGGGAGAAAAAAAAAATATAATAATAAAAAAATATAAAAAAATTGAAAGTGTCTGCTGCGTAATTGGCGTATTGGCCAACGCAATTTTAGTTAAGCAGTGTGAACTCTGCATTTTATTGTGAAAGGCAATTACTTTATATGAACATGTGTTGCAATGCGAGACACGTATTTCTAGATGAAACACTGATTAAGTTTGGTGAAAAAGGGACTGTATGATTTTGTGTTGTAGTTGGTCAGTTGAAAATGTACTTAGAGTTTTTGAAACAACTACCTTTTTGATGATCTGTTTTGAGTTTTGTACTAAAAGTTGTGAAAATGTACCGAATACTTGTAAAAATTGCACTAAAGCGATACAAAGAAAACTGTAAACTCCTCCGTCTCACCTCCTCATATGTGTCTGTATCCAGGTAGAGCTCAGTCCCAGGAACATGCCCCAGGATAGAGTACCGCGGCCTGGGAGAGAGAGAGCGCGCGAGAGAGAGAACGGATGTTATCTACTTTATGAAGAAAGAGGAAGAAAGAGTCGCGACCAATAGGGTCGCCCCAAAAATTATAATAATACGAGTACAGATTTTTGTATGGGACAATATATAACATTTATGTATTGGACAATATATAAAAATTTTGTATGGGACAATATATAACATTTATGTATGGGACAATATATAACATGTATGTATGGGACAATATATAACATTTTTGTATGGGACAATATATAAAATTTATGTATGGGACAATATATAACATTTATGTATGGGACGATATATAACATTTATATATGGGACAATATATAAAAAAAATTGTATGGGACAATATATAACATTTATGTATGGGACAATATATAACATTTTTGTATGGGACAATATATAACATTTNGACAATATATAACATTTTTGTATGGGACAATATATAACATTTTTGTATGGGACAATATATAACATTTTTGTATGGGACAATATATAACATTTTTGAGAAAGATATTTACTGGTTTCTTTTCTTTTCGGTAAGAGATTCAAATGTAATGAAGGTTATTTGTTGATGTAAAAATGTAAATGAACCAATTTAAGGATGTATCACCTTAAAAAAATGGGGCCCCCTCTGAAAAAGTTTGAATGCCACTGTTTTAGAAGGATTAATCTCCCTTACTCTCTCTCATAAGAAAACAAACAAACACAAATATGTGTGCTCATGCACACACACTCATACACACAAACACACTTTTTAAAATTGTATAATCTGCCTTCCTTTTGCTGGACCCCATGAAGAGAAGGCAGCAGCTAATGGGGATCCTTAATAAATACAAATAAAATACATTCAGACTCACAGTTGTGTTCTGAAGATGACAGTGAGCATAGAGAAGCCGATGGATGCACCTAGGCCGAGGTCCAGGTTCAGCAAGATAGTACACACCAGCGTTACCAACCACACCAGCTAGGGGACAGCAGAGACACAGGTAATCAGTATGGGGAATACCCAGGAATCAGGGTTTCCGAAACCCCATTTGAGTCATATAAATTAATCTCAAGTTAGGATGCATGTTTTAGGATATAACTATAAAGTGTATAAATGTGTAACTCGCCCCTCGGACTACCGAGTAGCGCGGCGGTCTAAGGCACTGCATTTCAGTGCAAGAGGCGTCACTACAGTCCCTGGTAGGAATCCAGGCTGAATCACATCCGGCTGGGATTGGGAGTCCATAGGGCTGCACTCAGTTGGCCCAGCGTCACCAGGGTAAGCCGTCATTGTAAATAAGATGTTGATCTTAACTGACTTGTCTGGTTAAATAAAGGTAAAATAAATAAAAAATAAAAGTGCTCACCAGGTCGACCTTATTGCTCTTCCAGAGTTCAGGAATGTCTTTAAACTGCATAAAAAGGCCTTTCAGGTTCACAAGCACTATACAGGCCAGGACAGCCTAGGAGACACACAAACACTCATCAGATCAGTGTTGTCTGTGTTTGGCTGGTGTGGAGGTGATGGAGAGATAGATACCTTGGGTAGCTCCTCAAACAGTGACCCCAGTTGCAGAATGAAGATCAGCACAAGTACTGAAGAAATCAGCCCCACAACCTGACAACATGTACAAACACACACATCAGTTAGTGTGTACGTGTACGTAAATGTTAGCAAGTGGAGATACGTGTATGTGCATGCATGAGTGTATACCTGTGTCTTGCCCCCAGTGCTATCCTGGAGGAGGGTACGGGACGGAGAAGCAGCAATAGCGTGGCATTGAAAGCATCCTCCCACTATGTTACAGAGACCAAGAGCCACCATCTCCTAGAAAGAGAGAAAGAAGACCAAGAGAGTGAGAGAGAAAAAGAGAAAGAGAGTGAAAGAGAGGGGGAAGATTAAAAGAATGGAGAGGCTCAATTAAATTGGGGTTTATTTACTTGTGGCCACCCCCAGTAAATAAGTCCTAGTGCTTATTCAGTGGTATATTCAGAATTTTTCTCACTGCTCCTGGTGTACTTCTCCTTTATACTTGACTGAGCAGAGCGTGTCGGCCATTAAACATTCAGGACCAGAGAGCTGTAAGCTGGTACAGACACTGTGTGTTCCCTTCCTGTCTCACTCCTTCAGAGCAAAACAACCCCAAGCACGTGTCTCTGTTGGTCTGCCTGCATGCCAGTGTGTGTGTGTGTGTGTGTTTGTGTTTGTGAGTGCGTGCGTGCATGTCCCACCTGGTTGCTGTCCACGTTGTAGCCGTGTTTTTGGCCGAATATTTTTCCCAAGGAGATGTTAAGGGCATATCCCACTATGCCTACTACGAATGCATCACCAACTACCGAACCCCACATACTAATGTCAGGTGACCTGGGAGGCTGTAGTCTAAGGATAGAGAGGAAAGGTGAAGAGGAGAAGACAGGAGTGGAGAGAAAGGGAGAGGAAGAGAAGGAGAGGGAGAGATTAAAGTGGACAGGGGGAGGAAGGGATAGAAGAGAAGTATGTGGTTCAAAGACACTGTAAAAATGTATCTCATTGATTACTGCCTCGTCCAGACCCCTCCTTGCTCAACACATCCCCTTGATTATTGCTACTGGTAACAAGTATTGAAACATGTACACAAACAAATAATTACGTTGGGGTTTAATTGTGTATCAATGCACAGAAAGAATTAAATTATGAATTTACACCAGTGACAATGATCAAGCTTATGAATACTGTCTCCTCCATTCAGAAAAGCTGCCTACAACAGCTGATATTGAGCAGTAGCAGTAGCCACTTTGTACTGTAGCTTTTGTCTTTGGCAGTCCTGAAATCTGAAGACCATGCAGAATCAGCTAAAACACATGTCCAAAACTGCCTTAGCAAATCTTGATGAAACAGGTTGACATTTACAGGCTGTTGATAATTGTTTCACTGTCAACACACTTCTCTGCTCACTGTATCTGTGTTTCCTTATCTGACTTTGACATTTTTATCTATTCGCCTTATGTAGCCCGGCCCACTCGACCCAGTTCCATTCGAACGCGATTGTGTTTGTGTTTCCCTTTCACAACTTCTGTCAACGCTAGCGAATTACCTCAGAGCGGTAGCCAGCTAATAATTTAAAAAAGACGCATCATTAACACATCTTAAAAATAAACAAAAACAAAACATGGCTGACATTTGGGAACACACACAAATGGCTCTTCGGAGGTCGGATGGTATCACCGTACCCCATCCGTCCATGAGTAATAATTGGGTGGAGGACGTATGGGGACATTTTTAATTACTTCATGCTCTCCTTGGGAGTGGATGGTTCCACTATAAAAAATTACAAGAGTACAGTCTTATCACTACCTCCACAGTGGTAAGGTGGGCCGAGTTCTTCTTCACCAGGAGGAGGGAAAAGGATTGGGATTTCTTAAGGCCGATGTTCAGCCCAGCCAATCAAGCAGCTCTTACCACTCTGCTTGGGTACTTGTATCCAACAATGGATCAGTAGAGATGGCTGTCTTGAAAATGTCAAGATTTATTGGTTAAGTTAACATGTATTTGTGGATCAACTGAACTTCTGTATTAATGTGGGGAATCTGTAAGCATCTTGTCAAATCTCATGTTGGTGAAGCAAGATAGGTTTATCCAGGTGAGGTTTATCCAGGTGAGTAGGGTATAACATTAATTTAGACATGTCAGCATCACATGTATTTCTGTAAGTATCCTGTCAAATCTCATGTTGGTGAACCAAGGTAGGTTTATCCAGGTGAGGTTTATCCAGGTGAGTAGGGTATAACATTAGTTTAGACATGTCAGCGTCACATGTATTTCTTTAGTGTTATTGTTTTTCTGGGTGAATAAGGTTTGTAAAATATCCTTGTGGTTGGGGGTAATGCCTAAAGCATGGTAAGTATAAGTGGTCTCATCTCATTGGGAACACTAGCAAGGTAAGTTTATGATGAAACTAACATGTGTTTGGATTAAGTTGATCACATTGTAACGAACGTCGTCGGGAGAAGGAGAAGAGGACTGGAGGGAGACTCTGGCTGCTCCGGACAGGAGGGAGACTCTGGCTGCTCCGGACAGGAGGGAGACTCTGGCTGCTCCGGACAGGAGGGAGACTCTGGCTGCTCCGGACTGGAGGGCGTCGCTGGAGGCTCCGGACTGGAGGGCGTCGCTGGAGGCTCCAGACTAGAAGGCGTTGCTGGAGGCTCCGGACTGACGTCCTTCGTTGGAGGCCTCGTGCCATAACTCCTCACTGGAGATTTCGTGCCATGGATCCTCACTGGAGGCTTCGTGCCATGGATCATCACTGGAGGCTTCGTGCCATGGATCATCACTGGAGGCTCTTGCCATGGATCATCACTGGAGGCTTCGTGCCAAGGATCATTACGGAGGCTTCTTGCCATGGATCATCACTGGAGGCTTCGTGCCATGGATCATTACTGGAGGCTTCTTGCCATGGATCATCACTGGGAGGCTTCGTGCCATGGATCATCACTGCTTCGTGTCATGGATCATCACAGGAGGCTTATGCCATGGATCATCACTGGAGGCTTTGTGCCATGGATCAACACTGGAGGCTTCGTGCTAGGATCAACAGAGGAGGTTCGTGCCATGGATCATCACAGGAGGCTTCGTGCCATGGATCATCACTGGAGGCTTCTTGCCATGGATCATCCACTGGAGGCTTCGGGCCATGGATCATACTGGAGGCTTCGTGCCATGGATCATAACTGGAGGCTTCGTGCCCTGGATCATCACCTGGAGGCTTTTGTGCATGGATCTCATGGATGGCTTCTTTTTGCCATGGATGATCACTGGAGGCTTCGTGCCATGGATCATCACTGGAGGCTTCTTGCCATGGATCATCACTGGAATGGAGAGACACACAGGAGGCCTGGCTCTGGGAGAAGGCACAGAACTCACCAGGCTGGGGAGACATGCAGGAGGGTGAGAGCTTAGCACAGGCACAGGACTCACCAGGCTGGGGAGACATGCAGGAGGCCTTGTCCTTGGCCGAGGCACCGGATACACTGGACCGTGGAGGCGCACTGGCGGTCCCGAGCACAGAGCTAGCACAACTCGTCCTGGCTGGATCCCCCCTGTAGCCCGGCAAGTGCGGGGAGTTGGAACAGGCCGCACTGGGCTGTGCTGGCGAACCGGGGACACCGTGCGTAGGGCTGGTGCAGTATACCCCGGGCCGAGGAGACGAACTGGAGACCAGATGCGCTGAGCCGGCATCATCCCTCCTGGCTCGATGCCCACTTTAGCCTGGCCGATTCGAGGATCTGCGATATAGCGCACCGGGCTATTCGTGCGCACTGGGGACACCGTGCGCTTCACAGCATAACACGGTGCCTGCCCAGTCACTCTCTCGCCACGGTAAGCACGGGGAGTTGGCTCAGGTCTCCTACCTGAGTCTGCCAATCACCCCATGTACCTCCCCCCCCMAAAAAATTTGGGGCTGCCTCTCGTGCCCGTTACCTCGAGCCAATTCCTCGTAGTGTCGCCGCTCTGCTCTAGCTGCCTCCAGCTCCTTTTTCGGACGGCGATACTCYCCCGACTGTGCCCAGGGTCCCTTGCCGTCCAATATTTCCTCCCATGTCCAGGAGTCCATCCTTCCACGCTGCTTGGTCCTTTGGTGGTGGGTAGTTCTGTAACGAACGTCGTCGGGAGAAGGAGAAGAGGACCAAGGTGCAGCGTGGTAAGTGTTCATTATTTTAATTAAACAACTGAACACTGAACAAAACAACAAAAACGACAAACGAACAGTTCTGTAAGGTGACGACACACACTAAACAGAAAATAACTACCCACAAACACAGGTGGGAACAGGCTACCTAAGTATGGTTCTCAATCAGAGACAACGATTGTCAGCTGCCTCTGATTGGGAATCATACCAGGCCAAACACATAGAAATACAAAACAAGGACAACATAGAACACCAGACATAGAATGCCCACCCAAACTCACGCCCTGACCAACCAAAATAGAGACATAAAAAGGATCTCTAAGGTCAGGGTGTGACACACATAGTCCTCAGTCACACAATTGTTAATAATGGGATTCTCTCTGAATGTCTTTTTTTTCTAACAAACATTATATCACAGGTGCAGAATGCAGTGTCCAATGGGCTAACTGGCATAGCCTGGACAGATGAGAAGTGACCGAGTGCTGAACTCCAAGGAACTGTTGGAGATCAAGTGTCCTGTCAAGGGGAATGGCTGTGGTTCTCTGGATGATGTCTTCAATGGGACAACCTGTGATGTGAAGGTGGTGGAGGGCACACCCCAACTGCAACCCCATGGGCCAGCAGAGGCTGTCCTGAGTTTGAAGGCATTCTACTTTACACACATGCTGCCATTTATTGTTGAGGAGCATCAGGCAGGCAGATTGTCAGTGACAATATATGCAGCTCTGTAGAAGTATGTAGTCAGATGTCTCTCCTGTTTTCAGTTACTATTAACACATAGGTTTTCAATTAAAAAGCCTGACTTAATGCATCAACAGTCACAGTATTGTGGGAAATGTTTTAATGGCTTTATTTTTTATTAATATTCATGACTATGTAAATTTTTTAAATTAAGTCGAGTTGTAATATAATTAATTGAAATGTATTTAATGTAACTTTTGACACATAACTTTAATTCATATTCAGATATCGACCCTGTGAATTCCATTTGACTGGTCAGTTCATTCAACATCTTCATGAATGATATCACCACGCAGGTTACACAGGGCAGCAAAGTATTTTGTCCATTTTAGATGAGAGGTTGATTGGCACTGTCTGTGAGATGAATCTAAACCGTTTGAGCCTTTGAATTACGCGTTCCACATGAACCCTCACGTTAGCTATCCGTCTTGTACATGTGTTGTCGCCCTCTGACAGCTGCGCGCCTCTTTTTGTGAAGGCTGCAATTGTTCATTTGACCTTCCTCTCATGTAGCAGATCACGGATTGTGAAGCCCCGGTCAGCCATGACCTCATCACCTGGACAGAGGTACTCCAGGAACCCAGAATCCGATGTCGCTACATATACCTCCATATGCTGAGTAGATGAACATCAATGGCCACCAGGTACTTGATAGTGTTCTGGGCGTAGTAAATCTGAATGACTCTCCCTTTGAATCCAGATTCTTTCACTTCTGTAAAGCAGTTTCTGAGCAGTCAATAATGCAGGTTGTTCCTGGGAGGTGGTCGTTAAAACATTGTTGCATTGTAGCACGGATGGTTTCCCGATGGCAGCCATGGAATGTACTCCCTCAGATTATCCTCCATCATGTCAATCCAATAACTAATCACTCGACTGACAACACTCTGCTAGTTACTGCTGCAGCAAATTGAGCTTCAGCTTCATCAGTGTCATCAGGAGTTGGTCTGTCAAGTCCACCGCTTTGAGGCAGAGCCACAAAGACTCCCCGTCTTTAGGAGGTGGATGCAGGGGCTCCACAGGTACATTCAGATCGACGTTGAGGTTGGTGTTCAAAACATTGCTGTAAAAACTGCCTCCTCTTCATCCAATTGTTGAGACAGCCTCGTACTGAACATATGTTTGTCATGTTGACCAATTTTAGGATTTTGTACGGTTCTGTCAGTGTAAAACTATCAAGCTCTCAACTAAAAGTACCACTTTTGCATGCGCCAGCCTTTGCACGAATGTTGCCTGGAAATAGAAACACAATTGCAACTAACTCGCCGCGATCACTGTGACGTTCCAGAACAAGGCGAATAGGATGACTCTTTCCCAATGAACTACACCATATCACCTTCTCCTATTTTCCTTTTCCTCTCTCTTCTCCTGTGGACTCAACCTTCCCAAGTTCTCTCACGTCACCCGTCCTCCCGTCTCTCCACTGGCTTCCAGTTGAAGCTCGCATCGCTACAAGACCATGGTGCTTGCCTACGGAGCTGTGAGGGGAACGGCACCTCCGTACCTTCGGCTCTGATCAGGCCCTACACCCAAACAAGGGCACTGCGTTCATCCACCTCTGGCTTGCTCGCTCCCTACCTCTGAGGAAGTACAGTTCCCGCTCAGCCCAGTCAAAACTGTTCGCTGCTCTGGCACCCCAATGGTGGAACAAACTCCCTCACGACGCCAGGTCAGCGGAGTCAATCACACCTTCCGGAGACACCTGAAACCCCACCTCTTAAGGAATACTAGGATAGGTTAAAGTAATCCTTCAACCCCCCTCCCCCTTAAAAGAGTTAGATGCACTATTGTAAAGTGGTTGTTCCACTGGATATTATAAGGTGAATGCACCAATTTGTAAGTCGCTCTGGATAAGAGCGTTCTGCTAAATGACTTAAATGTAATGTAAAATGTAACTGATCTTAGAACTCCCACCCACCACCCACAAACAATAGCATAAACACACACACTCATAAACACTCACCCTTTGGGGATCTGTCCGACGACGGCCACTTTGTATAGGCTGTGCAGTTTGCAGTAGTAAGAGATAAGTGTTGCTCCTATGATCTGTAACACACACTAGACACAAATAAGTTACCATGCTCACAGAAACACAACATCGCCTGTCCTGTTGTGTACATGTGTATTTGTGAGTAAATCATTATTTCAGCCCTGTGTGGCTTTGCTGTGTTCGGAATCCATGCACAAATACAGGCCAACATATTTAACATAACTAATCACTTTACCATATTTTAATGGATCATGTGACTGACTGGGCACACACACGCACATGCACACAGAGACACATTCACTCCTCTTGATGAATTACAAAATGATGTGCACAATATGGAACATTAAACTGAACAATAAACTGAACAATAAAACTGGAACGTTGAACTGGAACATGAACTGGAACATTGAACTGAAATATGATAGTGATGAACCACGTTCTGGCCTACTCTCCTTCAGCCATGGGGCAGGTTGCCTCTAGTGTTTTCACTAGACGTGTCGTTCAAGAGACAAAGAGAGAGACAGGAATGAGGACGCAAGACTTGAGGATGATTGTATGACAAATAAACAGAACACACACGAGAGGTGTTACGATGTAAAGCAGGGTTTCCAAACTTGGTCACGTGTTTGTTTTTGACTAGCACTACACAATATACCGAGGTTGGTTAACCTGGTTGTAGAGGACTTATGTTATGAGTTCTATTGAACAGGCACAGGCATTTTCTTCTCAAAGTAAATGTTGAGTTCTTTGACGTATGAGGACCGCCAAGGCACTAGAGTTACCACCACGGCCGCAATGTTAGTCTCTGGCAGATGTCTACAGATATATGGCTAGAGAGAGAGAGAAAGAAGAGAAGACAAGAGAAGATGAGAGAGAGAGAGAGAGATGGAGAGAGAGCGAGAGAGAGAGAGAGAGAGAGAGAGAGAGAGAGAGAGAGAGAGAGAGAAGAGAGAGAGAGAGAGAGAAGAGAGAGAGACGAGAGAGAGAGAGAGAGTGTGTGGTGAGTGAGTGAGTGAGTGAGTGAGTGAGTGAGTGAGTGAGTGGTGAGTGAGTGAGTGAGTGAGTGAGTGGTGAGTGAGTAGTGAGTGAGGTGTAGTGAGTGAGTGATGAAGTGAGTGAGTTGAGTGAGTGAGTGAGTGAGTGAGTGATGGTGAGTGAGTGAGTGAGTGAGTGGTGTGTGTTTCTGCATACATGCAGATGTTGGAAACATTTTCAACTTTTGAATCTATGAATCATCTGTTTGTGTGTGGATGTGTTTGTGTGCCTCACATAGACTGAGACAGCGTCCTGTGAAGCGTCCAGTGCGGATCCAAAGAGCTTGGGAGTTGGGAAAGTACCACCATGTATACTGCGTCTGTAGTAGCAGTACCATGGGATCCGAGAGGAACGTCACCATAAACCCAAACCGAATTCATGCCCAGCAGAAACAGAAAGATCCACTCAGTTAAAGTGTGCTGGCTGCTATCTGTACTCTGAGGGCTCGCGGCTGCTTACATCTAGAACTTCAGTCCCATTGGTTTCATTTAGAGTCATGAAGTTACTGTTTGGGCCAGCCTCTCTGTCGTGGTGCCTATCATGATGCTGGTCACGCAAATGCGCTGAGGGAACACACACACATTACACACACAAGATCATATTAGTGAAATCATTGCATATTCCTTTGAGCAAAATTATATTAAAAATTCTCTCTCTTTCTCCTTCACCTTCCAACCTGTTTGCTACGGAGATGTGTCTGGAGTTGCATAAAAACAGTACATTGAGTATAGGTAGAAGGAAGTGTAGAGCCATACACTGGGGGCACAGAGGCAGGAGAGCATAGGCAACCTGGGAAACATTACAGAATGTCAGTCTTCATCGTCTTCACAAGATAGATAGTTTCATATAGTATTCTCAGCCCAAGAGAGATTGCAACACTAACTTGAGACAACTTGTGTAATCAGTTTCACATACTCAAGCATTGGTATCAATGAAAGATTTACATGTGGTTACATGCAGTGACTTAAAGTAACTAAGTACTCAGTGGTGTAAAGTACTACTTAAGTAATTTATATGGGTAGGCCTATCTGTACTTTAATATTTCTATTTGTCGCAACTTTTACTTTTACTCAACTACATTCCTAAAGAAAACAATGTACTTTTTAAACATTTTCCTTCACCCCCAAAAGAACTGGTTACATTTTGAATGCTTAGCAGGACATGAAAACTGTCCAATTTATTCACTTATCAAGAGAACATCCTTGGTCATCCCTACTGCCTCAGATCTGGCGAACTCACTAAACACAAATGCTTCAATTGTAAATTATGTCAGATTGTTGGAGTTTCTTTTATGCTGCTGTCTGGTTGGCTTAATATAAGGAATTTGATTCATAGCATTTATATTTACTTATACTCAAGTATAGCAATTGGTACTTTTTCCCCCATTGTACTTGTAGTAAGTACATGTTAAAATAAATAGTTTTAGACTTTTACTCAAGTAGTATTTTACTGGTTAACTTTCACTTTTACTTGAGTCATTTTCTATACATTTTAGTCAGGTATGACTCTTTAGTACTTTTCCCACCATGTGTTCTCAATTTCAAGTTAGGATTGGGCCCTGTGTGTGTTCAAACAGTAGAGGTGGTACAAACCCATAGGCAGGTGCATGATGCCAATGCTTATGCCAGATATCAGGTCTCCCAGTGCGTCTTGTCTCAATGAGTAACGAGGCAGCCATGACAGGATAGGTAYAAAGCTCAGCACAGAACGCTTCAGCTTGGGCACTGAACACCTGAGACCAGGGGGAAGAGTTGGAGTGGTGGAGAGGTGGAGAAGTGGAGAAAAGAATAATACATTTTTGTTATCCATTTGTGACAACGGATATGTGTCTGCTGTGTGTTGAAGTTGAAGTTGGTGGATAGGGCATGCAGGCAACTCAGCTCCTTGAGTGCCACAGTGAGTGCAGGGTTTTGTTCCATTCCATCTCTTACACTTCTAATTAAACTAACCAGGAGTCTTACAGCTAGGCTGGAACATAAGCCAGCACACATGGTGGCCATTCAGGACCAGGTTTCCTCTCCTTTGGTGGCACATAGAGCCTGGTAACACTGTGCCATAGGGCTGTAGTTAAAATCGAGGGAGTAAGCCTACATAGGATTTTGAAAAAAGGCGAAATTCAGCAATTAAAATAAATGTTCTATCACATTGACCATATTCTTTTGGGGAAGCACAATTGATTCTTAGTTTGAGCATATCAAACTATTAATAAGATGTGTACGCTCAGATTTTGTATAAATCACTTGCGCTGCTCGCGGTTTGAAGTACTCAATGTTCTAAGAGGTTCTAAGGCAGGGTTCCCCAACTGGCGGCCTACTGGACGAACTTGGCCCACGAGTGGTTTTATTTGGCCCCCAAAATCGTCTTATGTCATTAGACACAAAAGACTGTAAAAACACCAGGAAATCAGCTCCAAGTGATTTACATTTTTGAAATCTGTTCCCAAGTATTCCCACTCATAGTAGAGTGACATGATTATGTAAAAATGCAAGAAAGTTTTGAAATTATTATGTTTTAGTCAAATATTAACTCTGTCTGGGATTCTTGCGGTCAAATTGACTTGTAATTATGTTCCGGCCCCCCGACCATCCGCCTAGTTGATGATCCGTGTTCTAAGGGTTGCGCTACATGGTGATGAACTTAGAGATCAGCCAATTAAAACCAGCAACTGTTTTTGCAGCTCCTGCCATAGACTCCGGGTCAAGTCCCATTCTGAGGGCATTATGAAACTAGACGTCTTGACAGAGGAAGAGCCGGCTGGTAGACGAGACTATTACTTTTAATACAGTAAATACCCTAAAGTTAATGCTATTTTACAAACTAATGTAAACTGTGTGTATTAGTGTGCTTGCTGAAGGCAAGAACACTCTAGATGTGTGGCAAACCCACAGTTTCATAAGCTGTCTGGGTGGTTGGTCTCAGATGGCATGACATGGCCCTTTTTGAGTATAGCTAGTGGCTTCCCCCTCTCTCTCTCTCTCTCCTCTCTCTCCTACACCCAGGTTCTGTCATCTCAGGTCGTAAATTCCTGGAGGAGACTCTCTCCCCCTGGACATGCAGAAAGAGACATAGCGAGAACAACGGATTTCACATGGCGAACTCCGAACTCGTTTACCCCAAAATGGGGATTTGATACAAAAATGTCCACTTGTGGAGGTGGGAATGGTCCGTGGACCATTATCAAAATGTGGAAAAAGTTAAGGGGTCTGTAATTGCTGCCAACGGTGCTTCAACAAATACTGAGTAAAGGTCTGATTACCTATGTAAATGTGATATACACTGCTCAAAAAAATAAAGGGAACACTTAAACAACACAATGTAACTCCAAGTCAATCACACTTCTGTGAAATCAAACTGTCCACTTAGGAGCAACACTGATTGACAATAAATTTCACATGCTGTTGTGCAAATGGAATAGACAAAAGGTGGAAATTATAGGCAATTAGCAAGACACCCCAAAAAAAGGAGTGATTCTGCAGGGGTGGACCACAGACAAACTTCTCAATTCCTATGCTTCCTGGCTGATGTTTTGGTCACTTTTGAATGCTGGCGGTGCTCTCACTCTAGGGTAGCATGAGACGGAGTCTACAAACCCACACAAGTGGCTCAGGTAGTGCAGTTCATCCAGGATGGCACATCAATGCGAGCTGTGGCAAAAAGGTTTGCGTGTTCTGTCAGCGTAGTGGTCCAGAGCATGGAGGCGCTACCAGGAGACAGGCCAGTACATCAGGAGACGTGGAGGAGCCGTAGGGAGGCAACAACCCAGCAGCAGGACCGCTAACTCCGCCTTGTGCAAGGAGGTGCACTGCCAGAGCCCTGCAACATGACCTCCAGCAGGCCACAAATGTGCATGTGTCTGCTCAAACGGTCAGAAAACGACTCCATGGAGGGTGTATGAGGGCCCGACGGCCACAGGTGGGGGTTGTGCTTACAGCCCAGCACCGTGCAGGACGTTTGGCATTTGCCAGAGAACACCAAGATTGGCAAATTCGCCACTGGCACCCTGTGCTCTTCACAGATGAAAGCAGGTTCACACTGAGCACATGAGCACATGTGACAGACGTGACAGAGTCTGGAGACGCCGTGGAGAAGTTTCTGCTGCCTGCAACATCCTCCAGCATGACCGGTTTGGTAGTGGGTCAGTCATGTGTGGGGTGGCATTTCTTTGTGGGGCGCCACAGCCCTCCGTGTGCTCGCCAGAGGTAGCCTGACTGCCATTAGTACCGAGATGAGTCCTCAGACCCCTTGTGAGACCATATGCTGACACATGCACATTTGTGCCTGCTGGAGGTCATTTTGCAGGGCTCTGGCAGTGCACCTCCTTGCACAAAGGCGGAGGTAGCGGTCCTGCTGCTGTGGTTGTTGCCCTCCTACGGCCTCCTCCACGTCTCCTGATTACTGGCCTGTCTCCTGGTAGCGCCTCCCATGCTCTGGACACTACGCTGACAGACACAGCAAACCTTTTTGCCACAGCTCGCATTGATGTGCCATCCTGATGAACTGCACTACCTGAGCCACTTGTGTGGGTTGTAGACTCCGTCTCATGCTACCACTAGAGTGAGAGCACCGCCAGCATTCAAAAGTGACCAAAACATCAGCCAGGAAGCATAGGAACTGAGAAGTTGTCTGTGGTCACCACCTGCAGAATCACTCCTTTTTTGGGGGTGTCTTGCTAATTGCCTATAATTTCCACCTTTTGTCTATTCCATTTGCACAACAGCATGTGAAATTTATTGTCAATCAGTGTTGCTTCCTAAGTGGACAGTTTGATTTCATAGAAGTGTGATTGACTTGGAGTTACATTGTGTTGTTAAGTGTTCCCTTTATTTTTTTGAGCAGTGTATATTTTTTTTTTATACATTTGCAAAAATGTTTTAAAAAAAATGTTTTTGCTTTGTCATTATTGGGTATTGTGTGTAGATTGATGAGGAAAATAAGGCTGTAATGTAACAAAATGTGGAAGATGTCAAAGGGGTCTCAATACTTTCCGAATGCACTGTATATATATAAAGTATATATACAGTGGGGCAAAAAAGTATTTAGTCAGCCACCAATTGTGCAAGTTCTCCCACTTAAAACGATGAGAGAGGCCTGTAATTTTCATCATAGGTACACTTCAACTATGACAGACAAAATGAGAAAAAAAATTCCAGAAAATGACATTGTAGGATTTTTTATTAATTTATTTGCAAATTATGGTGGAAAATAAGTATTTGGTCACCTACAAACAAGCAAGATTTCTGGCTCTCACAGACCTGTAACTTCTTCTTTAAGAGGCTCCTCTGTCCTCCACTCTTACCTGTATTATAGCACCTGTTTGAACTTGTTATCAGTATAAAAGACAACCTGTCCACAACCTCAAAACAGTCACACTCCAAACTCCGCTATGGCCAAGACCAAAGAGCTGTCAAAGGACACCAGAAACAAAATTGTAGACCTGTATCAGGCTGGGAAGACTGAATCTGCAATAGGTAAGCAGCTTGGTTTGAAGAAATCAACTGTGGGAGCAAATATTAGGAAATGGAAGACATACAAGACCACTGATAATCTCCCTCGATCTGGGGTTCCACGCAAGATCTCACCCCGTGGGTACAAAATGATCACAAGAACGGTGAGCAAAAATCCCAGAACCACACGGGGGACCTAGTGAATGACCTGCAGAGAGCTGGGACCAAAGTAACAAAGCCTACCATCAGTAACACACTACGCCGCCAGGGACTCAAATCCTGCAGTGCCAGACGTGTCCCCCTGCTTAAGCCATACATGTCCAGGCCCGTCTGAAGTTTGCTAGAGAGCATTTGGATGATCCAGAAGAAGATTGGGAGAATGTCATATGGTCAGATGAAACCAAAATAGAACTTGTTGTGTTTGGAGGACAAAGAATGCTGAGTTGCATCCAAAGAACACCATACCTACTGTGAAGCATGGGGGTGGAAACATCATGCTTTGGGGCTGTTTTTCTGCAAAGGGACCAGGACGACTGATCCGTGTAAAGGAAAGAATTAATGGGGCCATGTATCGTGAGATTTTGAGTGAAAACCTCCTTCCATCAGCAAGGGCATTGAAGATGAAACGTGGCTBGGTCTTTCAGCATGACAATGATCCCAAACACACCGCCCGGGCAACGGAGGAGTGGCTTCGTAAGAAGCATTTCAAGGTCCTGGAGTRGCCTAGCCAGTCTCCAGATCTCAACCCCATAGAAAATCTTTGGAGGGAGTTGAAAGTCCGTGTTGCCCAGCAACAGCCCAAAACATCACTGCTCTAGAGGAGATCTGCATGGAGGAATGGGCCAAAATACCAGTAACAGTGTGTGAAAACCTTGTGAAGACTTACAGAAAACGTTTGACCTCTGTCATTGCCAACAAAGGGTATATAACAAAGTATTGAGATAAACTTTTGTTACTTTTGTTACTGTATATATATATATATATATTTACATTTCCTATATATATATATATATATATATATATATATATATATATGTATATACCTATATATATATATACACACTCCGGACTCCAACATTGCTCATCCTAATATTTATGTATATTTTTTTTCTATTCTTTTACTTTGAGACTTTTCAAATCAAATCAAATCAAGTTTTATTGGTCACATACACACGGTTATCAGATGTTAATGCGAGTGTAGCGAAATGCTTGTGCTTTTAGTTCTGACGGTGCAGTAATATCTAACAAGTAATCTAACAATTCCACAACAACTACCTAATACACACAAATGTAAAGGGATGGAATAATATTTGTGTGCATTGTTGTGTATTGTCACATATTACTTCTCTGTTGGAGTTAGGTACACAAGCATTTCGCTACATCCGCAATAACATCTGATAAATATGTGTATGCGACCAATAAAATTAGATTTTGATTTCATCCATATTGCGCAAGTTTAGTGCTATAGCGCGATTGAAATTTAAAGGTCATTTCTGATTGAGCCCAGATATGCAGCATTTACAATGAATGCAGTCTCCTGCTAACACGGGAACATTGGCTTTAAATTTAAATCACAGTTTTATACTAAACTTCCGCAATACAGATTGAATCGAGCCCCAAATCAGATCAAACTTTAAAGTTTGATTTGATTTAGGCTTATTCTTTACCTTTGATTTTTGGTTGCGATGGAGACGTGAATTCAACCTACTACTAATGTAAAATCAACCAAAGCTTGAAACCCTAGGCCTATTTTAAATTTTCTTGTTGAATCCTGGTTGAATTAAAATGATAGCTGTTGAAGACATGGGCCTAAAAAGCATAATTGATGATATATGATTGATAAAGTATATTTACTTTTCATTTGCTCTGTTAAATCTACCCTTTGAAATGACTTTGATTGCAATAGTGAATGTTTTGAGTTTTTAAGTGGAGAATCATTTATGCAAGGTTTGTCTATGTTGAAAATTGGTTACCATGACATAATCCCGTTGTTGAAATTTCACCCTCAAAATCAGTCTACATTGATTACTTTTTCAAATCCAATGTATTTTACTAAATTCCACATCACAATACGTTGACAAATTACATTGAAACAACGTTGATTCAATCAGTTTGTGCCCAGTGGGATGTTAATATCTTACCTGAGGGAATCTTTCACCCGCTCCTTCAGGAGAGGTCTGGTGGAGTGAGTCCGTCTTCTGGCCAACTCGTCCAAGCAAAGCTCGTTCATAACATCCCTCTCCACGTAAAACTCCCCAGCCCTCTGCTCCTCAACTCCCATGGCTGTCTTCCAACACTGAATGTCTGTCTGTTTATTGCTTTGTGTGTCTCTCTCTTTTCTTTCTGTCTATGTCTCTTTGTCTSTCCTTCTAGTCTGAAACAATGTGCAGAAGAGAAACCTCTTGTTCCAAAACAACAGAGGTCTCACAATTATCAACAAACTGTCAAACACCCTGATAAGAGGTACAAAAAAGCTACTCTATGTTCCAAGCTAGTCTGAGTGTACTCCTGGCTGTGTCTTTGTTTGTAACTCAGTTGGACCTACCTCATATCTGGGTGCAGGACACAATCCCTGATATTCTGGTTCTCACAGAGACTTGGCTGACTGATTCTGTCTCAGATAAGGACATTGAGATTTGTGGTTAAAATATCTTCAGGTGTGATATATAGCAAAAAGGAAAGGAGTGGCTGTTTATGTAAAAACAACACACTTGGCATCATGTTGTCTAAATATTACTGTTCCCAAGAAAATTAGCTGGTTATAGAAAAACCAAATAAACCCAAATACACATTTATTTGTTGTTGGGATTTACCACTGTGATTAGTGAAAACAGAGGATGGATCAACAACATTGCAGTTAGTTACAGTATGGGATCTTACTTTGAGACAGGAAAATAATCCTGCAGCAACAGGAAATGTGAATTATTATGTGGATTGTAATAAATTCACATTTTCGTAGGTGTTGATACATTTTTCGTAAGGCAAAATCAAGTCTGAAATTTCAAAGTGGAAATTACAACCTTCCGAAGACTTTTTCAACCTCAAATACACTACACGCCCTATGTCAGGGTAATCAAACTAATAACGGTAGTGTAATAACTTTTCAATTTTGTTAATAATAAAATTGGTTAACTTCTCTAGGGTAGGGTAGGGGGCAGCATTCGGAATGCATGCCCAAAATAAACTGCCTGCTTCTCGGGGCCAGAAGATATGATATGCATATAACTTGTAGATGTGGATAGAAAACACGCTAAAGATTCCAAAACTGTTAAAATAGTGTCTGTGAGTATAACAGAACTGATTTGGCAGGCAAAAACCTGAGAAAAATCCATTCAGGAAGTAGTTTCTTTTGTTGGTTTTGTAGTTTTCTATTCAATGCCATTACAGTATCCATTGACTTAAGACTCAAATTGCAGTTTCTATGCCTTCCACTAGATGTCAACAGTCTTTAGAAATTGTTTCAGGCTTGTATTCTGAAAAATGAAGAAGTAAGAGCAGTCTGAATGAGTGGCCCCTGCCGTGTCACAGAGCTTTTTCATGCGCTCGCCCGAGAGAGTGCGTGTTTACCTTTTAAATTGACGACGTTTTTCCGGTTGAAATATTATCAATTATTTAGGCTAAAACAACCTGAGGTTTGAATATAAACATCGTTTGACATGTTTATATGAACTTTATGGATACAATTTGGATGTTTTTGTCTTCCTGTTTTGACTGTGTTTGAGCCTGTGGATTACTGAAGAAAATGCGCAAACAAAACAGAGGTTTTTGGGTATAAAGAGACATTATCGAACAAAAGGAACATTTATTGAGTAAATGAATGTCTGCTGAGTGCAACCATATGAAGATCATCAAAGGTAAGGGATTAATTGTATCTCTATTTCTAAATTGTGTAACTGTTCTACCTGGCTGGCTACTGTTTGTAATGATTTGTCTAGTGGGCTATGTTCTCAAATAATGTAAGGTATGTTTTCGCCGCAAAGTATTTTTTAAATCTGACACCATGGTTGGATTCACAAGAAGTTAATCTTTAAACCTATGTAAAATATGTTTTGTTTTCTGAATTTTTATAATGAGTATTTCTGAATTTGAATTTGGCGCCCAGCAGTTTCACTGGCTGTTGAAGAGGTGGGACGCTACCGTCTCACGTGCCCAAGAGAGGTTAATGTAATAACTTGCCGGCTAATGTAATAACATTTTTTTTTTTTTATGTAATATATGTAATATGTTCAACCAGTAGTTATTACCTTAACAACTGTTAGTACATAACAACTGTTTTGATTAATAAATGTAATAACTTCAACCGGTGTAATAAAATACCAAAATCAATGTTTTTACGTACTATTTTCTCAATTTGATATACATAACACCACCAACAAGCTGTCATGCCGTGGCCCTTTCTGGGTGTAGATCGTGGCTTCCCCCTCTCTCACTCTCTCCTACACCCAGGTTCTATTATCTCAGGTCGTAAATTCCTGGAGGAGACTCTCTCCCCCTTTTCATGCAGAGAGAGACTACAGAGTGAACAAAGGATTTCACGTGGCCGAACTCCTAAATCCCCAAAATGGGGATTTGATACAAAATGTCTACTTGTGAGAATGTGGGAAGGGTCCGTGGACACTTAAGGGACAGCTTTGTTGAGTGTGTTTCATTTGGTGACCTCACGAAGGACAAGAAACACACATAACTATATCTCTGAATGTGTACATTTCTCAATAATGGGGTTTGCATCGAATTCTTGTATAAAATGAATGAGTAAAGATTAAACTATTTTTTTATTTTTTAGGGGTGGATCAGCTTAATATTGCAGAAAGAATGTTGCTTCCAATGTAATTGTCTGCATCATTTCCAATCCCCCATATTTTTGGGTTTTAAATACAGTGGGAGAGAACAAGTATTTGATACCAGCTGCCGCCATTTTGCAGGGTTGTCCTACTTACAGAAGCATGTAGAGGTCTGTCATTTTTATCATAGGTAGCATTCAAATGTGAGAGACGGAATTAAAACAAAAAAATCCAGAAAATCACCTTGTATGATTTTAAGTAATTAATTTGCATTTATTGCATGACATAGTAGTATATTTGGATCACCTAACCAACCAGTAAGAGTCCGGCTCTCACAGACCTGTCTAGTTTTTCTTTAAGAAGCCCTCATGTTCTCCACTCATACCGTATAACGTGCAACCTCTGTTTGAACTCGTTACCTGTATAAAAGGACACTGTCCACACACTCAATCAAACAGACTCCAACTTCCACAAATGGCCAAGACCAGGAGAGCTGTGTAAGGACATGCAGGGATAATTGTAGACCTGTACAAGTGCCTGGGATGGGCTAAGGACAATAGCCAAGCAGCTTGGTGAGCAGGCAACAACTGTTGGCACAATTTATTAGAAAATGGAAGAAGTTCAAGATGAACGGTCAAATCACCCTCGGTCTGGGCTCCATGCAAGATCTCACCTCGTGTGGGCATCAATGATCATGCAGGAATGTGAGGGATCAGCCCAGAAACTACACGGCACGGACCATGGTCAATGACTTGAAGAGAGCTGGGACCACAGTCTCAAAGAAAACCATTAGTAACACACTACGCCGTTCATGGGATTAAAATCCTAGCAGTGCAGCGCAGGTTCCCCTTGCTCAAGCCAGCGCATGTTCCAGGCCGTCTGAAGTTTGCCAATGACCATTTCTGGATGATCCAGAGAGGGAATGGGAGAAGGTCCATGTGGTCTGATGAGACAGAAAATAGAGCTTTTGTTGCTCTAAACTCCACTCGCACGTGTTTTGAGGAATGAGAAGGATGAGTACAACCCCAAGAACACCATCCCAACGTGAAAGCATGGAGCGGTGGGAAACATCATTCTTTGGGATGCTTTTCTTGCCAAGGGGACAGGACGACTGCCACGCGTATTGAGGGAGGATGGATGGGGGGGGCCATGTAATCGCGAGATTTGACCAACAACCTCCTTTCCCTCAGGTAAGAGCATTGAAGATGGGGTCTGGCTGGGTCTTCCAGCAGACACGACCCGAAACAGCACAGCCAGGGCAACTAAGGAGTGCTCCGTAAGAAGCATCTCAAGGTCCTGGAGTGGCCTAGCGCCAGTCTCCAAGACCTGAACCCAATAAAAATCTTGAGGAGCCGAAAATCGTATTGGCCAGCGACAGCCCCGTAAACCCTGAAGGATCTGGAGAAGGTCTGTATGGGAGGAGTGGGCCAAATCCTGCCTGCAGTGTGTGCAAACCTGGTCAAGAATTACAGGAAACGGTATGATCCTCTGTAATTGCAACAAACGGTTTCTTACGCAAAGTATTCAGTGTCTGCTATTCTGATGTATCAATACTATTATGTCATGCAATGAAATGGCAATTAATTACTTAAAAATCGTACAATGTGGATTTTCTGGATTTTTGTTTTAGATTCTTCTCTCACAGTTGAAGGTACCTATGCTAAAAATTACAGACCTCTACATGCTTTGTAAGTAGGAAACCTGCAAAATTGTCGTGTATCAATACTTGTTCTCCCCACTGTATATACAGTGGGGACGAAACAAGTATTTTGATACACTGACAGATTTTGCAGGTTTTCCTACTTACAAAGCATGTAAGAGGTCTGTAATTTTATCATAGGTACACTTCAACAATGAGCAACGGAATCTCAAACAAAAATCCAGAACAATCAATTGTATGCAATTTTTAAGTAATCTAATTTAATTTTATTGGCATGACATAAGTATTTGATACATCAAGAAAAGCAGAACAATTATTTGGTAACAGAACGGCTTTTGTTGCAATTACAGAGATCATACGTTCTGTAGTTCTTGACTAGGTTTGCACACACTGCAGGCAGGGAGTTTTGGGCCCACTCCTCCCTACAGATCTTTCTCCAGATCCTTCAGGTTTCGGGCTGTCGCTGGGCAATACGGACTTTCAGAGCTCCCTCCAAAGATTTTCTATTGGGTTCAGGTCTGGAGACTGGCTAGGCCACTCCAGGACCTTGAGGTGCTTCTTACGGAGCCACTGCCTTAGTTGCCATGGCTGTGTGCTTCGTGTCGTTGTCATGCTGGAAGACCCACCCACGACCCACTCTTCAATGCTCTTACTGAGGGAAGGAGGTTGTTGGCCAAGATCTCGGCGATACATGGCCCCATCCATCTCCCCTCAATATACGGTGCAGTCGTCCTGTCCCCTTTGCAGAAAAAGCATCCCCAAAGAATGATGTTTCCACCTCCATGCTTCACGGTTGGGATGGTGTTCTTGGGGTTTGTACTCATACTTCTTCTTCTCCAAACACGGCGAGTGGAGTTAGACCAAAAAGCTTTATTTTTGTCTCCATCAGACCACATGACCTTCTCCCATTCCTCCTCTGGATCATCCAGATGGTCATTGGCAAACTTCAGACAGGCCTGGACATGCACTGGCTTAAGCAGGGGGACCTTGCGTGCGCTGCAGGATTTTAATCCATGACGGCGTAGTGTGTTACTAATGGTTTTCTTTGAGACTGTGGTCCAGCTTCCTTCAGGTCATTGACCAGGTCCTGCCGTGTAGTTCTGGGCTGATCCCTCACCTTCCTCATGATCATTGATGCCCCACGAGGTGAGATCTTGCATGGAGCCCCAAGACCGAGGGTGATTGGACCGTCATCTTGAACTTCTTCCATTTTCTAATAATTGCGCCAACAGTTGTTTCCTTCTCACCAAGCTGCTTGCCTATTGTCCTGTAGCCCATCCCAGCTTGTGCAGGTCTAACAATTTTAATCCCTGATGTCCTTACAAACAGCTCTCTGGTCTTGGCCATTGTGGAGAGGTTGGAGTTCTGTTTGATTGAGCGTGTGACAGGTGTCTTTTATAAGTACGAGTTCAAACAGGTTGCAGTTAATACAGGTAATGAGTGGAGAACAGGAGGCTGTCTTAAAGAAAAAACTAACAGGTCTGTGAGAGTTCGGAATTCTTACTGGTTGGTAGGTGATCAAATTACTTATGTCATGCAATAAAATGCAAATAAATTACTTAAAAATCATACAATGTGATTTTCTGGATTTTTGTTTTAGATTCCGTCTCTCACAGTTGAAGTTTACCTATGATAAAAATTAACAGACCTCTACATGCTTTGTAAGTAGGAAAACCTGCAAAATCGGCAGTGTATCAAATACTTGTTTCTCCCCACTGTATATCCATACACGCATGCATCATATATACATACACATACCTATATAGACATACATACTTTTTAAAAGAATATACCTTTAATTATATTCCCCGCAAACCCACCACCGATCCCCCAATTGGAGTAAAATAATAAACACTTGCTTTTTATCCTTCAATTTTATACATCTTATAAACCCATTTTACAGACACAGTCTTACTTTACAAAGTCTCTCTCTTGTTGTTCTTAGTCTTCCTCTAATTTTGATGTCCATAGAGCCCATTTTGATTTCTATTTGTAACTGTGCTATTAAAAAGTTCCGAACCTATATACATTTTACAATCCCGTATGCTTTACATCGTTTATCATTCTTATTAGTCCCACCTCGTTCAGCTCCACTCAACGCCTCCATCTATCTCTCAACATCATCATTGTGTCGGATCTTACTATTTGGGGGCGCATATATTTTTCTGCAAACTGTGCAGTGATTCGGCTTCACTAAATAAATTGTAACCTTCCACGTTAGCCTCATAGCTTCTACAGGATTAGTAATTAAAAATAAACATTTTTGCTAAAATAATTGATTAATAATTAGGGTGTGCATTTGATTGTATCTGATGCGCTGGTTGCAACCATCACGTCTCAGGTTATTCCTATCCTTTTCCGTGCTCGCCCATGTTTTATCAAGACAAAAGAGTTGATAGAGTTCTTAGGGATGCTTATTGCTTTACTAAGGGGTCTTGGCGCTGCCAAATTGGTGGCAACACATGGCCTCACTTTAGTGCAAATGTCTCTCAAGCCTAATCTGTCCAATCCCAATTACCTTAATTGGAACCTGTGCAATTCTAACCAACAACAAAAAGCGAAAGAAGCCAAAGTAGACCCACGCGGCACGCACAAAGTAAGGAACTTAAGTATGTGGGCTACACCTGTATACGTTGAAAGAGATATAAATGGCTTTAACTGAAAAGTGTGATAAATAAAAACATATACCAATTTAAATTTAGACCGAAAAAACTGACAGCTGTGCCATATAAAATTGCAAAATAGTTGGTAAGATAGATTCTTCTGAATGATTACCCATATCCATGCCACATGTTTATGGAATTGATACACCAAACAACGCTCTGATTTCAATAACGTTCCTAATTTTTCAATCTTAAATTACTATACCAAAATTCCTTGTCAAACTAATAGAATTATATTATAGGCATACACATCTTCCCGGGCTCTGTTAGATTCTGCTTGTGGAGGCGATCATTAGATCATTTATTTTGGTATCGTCCATATGTAGCTTGTTTTTTGTCACAGGTTCAGGAATGGCTTGAAGAATTTGCAACATTTGCCTCAGAAACTAAACGCTACAGATAGGCAAACTGCGCGTGATTTGAAAGCCATATCCAATCAATCAATATATATAATCATAATTTTAGCAAAAATGTTTTATTTTTTAATTTACAAGTCTGTCAGAACTATGAGAATAAGGAAGTTATTATTTTGTGAAAGCATTTCACTGCACAGTTGGAAAACATATTATGCAATAAGTAGAATCCGAACGGATCGATGTATTAGCAATAGATGGGAGGATTGATGGGAGCTGAAGGGTGGACGTATAAGAAGATATACAGATGTTAAAGGCCATACGGATCGTGTAAAATGTATATAGGTCGGAACTTTTGTGAAAATGAGCACAAGTTACAATAGAAATCCGAAACTGGATGACATCAGAAATAGAGCGAAGGACTTAAGAACAAACAAGAGAGAAACTATTTGTAAAGTTAGACTGGTTGTCTGCTACAAATGGTATAACGATGTATAATTGAGGTAGAAAGCAAAGTGGTTTTATTATTGGTTACTCCAATGTGGGGATCGGTGCTGTGTGGGTTGCGAGAAGTAATAATAAAGGTAAATACTTTAAAAGTGATGTATGTCTATATATGTATGTGTATGTATATATGTAGATGCATGCGTGTAATGCGATTCAGTGGGGAGAACAAGTAATTTGATACCTTGCCGATTTTGCAGGTTGGTTTTTCTAGGGTGCGGCTGCATCCCCACAGCAGAATCTGCAGAGCCGGGAAGAATTGTCCTCCCATATATATCTAACCATCTATTAGTTGCACAGAATTTTGTATAGTTAAGTTAAAGTTGACACACAATTAGAAGTTTTGAAACCCTCGAGCGCTTGTTTTGTGTAATCAAATTCAATAACCCAGTAAATGCCGCATGGAATGGGTTAAATCGAAATTCTCTTACCCACTATATCTTCTGCAATTCTAGTATGGCCAGCTGATCGGTTTTTGGTCCTTATAATTTAAATTGGTAATATGTTTTTATTATCACACATTCTTCTTATAACCATGTATGTTTCTTTAACTACAGGGCCGACATACAGATTCCTTAACTCTTTTTCCCCTTCTACTTGCCTCTTCATTTTTTGTGGTAAATGCCTGCAAATTAATTGGCCTTGTAATTTTAGGAGAGCAGCACAATTTCATCATATTGGTTCTGTGTTATGCTGGCACTGTGTGATATACACTCTACCTAAGTCCTATTCTTTTAATGATATCATTCACTAAAATTATACTTTGTTTAAAATTTCCTTCGATCAATAAGTTTTTATTCCATTAGTATATTTGAATTTAACCACAATATGTGTTGTACTATTTGTTCCGTCCTTTCAGGTGGATTAAACTGAAATTGCAACCAACTTTCTAAGGCTTGTTTAAAAAATAAAGATATTTTGAAGATTATTTCCTTTTCAAACAACCGAAAGTGAGCAGGTGTAATCTGAATAAAGGGGAAAATGCCCTGCTTGAACATAGGATGAGACATTCGTACCAATTTACTAGAGAACCAGTTTGGATTTAAGTATAACTTTTGTATGACTGATGCCTTTAGTGAGAGGTCTAATGCTTTAATATTTAATCATTTCTGCCCTCCGAATTCATATTCGTTATATGAATAGGCCCTTTTAATTTTATTTGGCTTGCCATTACAAATAAAATGTAATATTTTTTGTTTATATAATTTAAAAAGCAGGTCACTAGGTGTAGGCAAAACCATAATCAAAAAGGTCAACTGTCATATGACTAAAGAGTTAATCAGGGTGATTTTTCCACAAATAGACTGTAACGGTTTTTGTCGTCTGAAGAAGAGTAGTCGGACCAAAGCGCAACGTGGTAAGTGTTCATGCTTTTTTATATGAATAGAACACTATAACAAAATAACAAGAGAAATAAATGAAACCTAAACAGTCCTGTAAGGTGCAAAACACTAAACAGAAAATAACTACCCACAAAAACCATGTGGGAAAAAGCTACCTAAGTATGGTTCTCAATCAGAGACAACGATAGACAGCTGCCTCTGATTGAGAACCACACCCAGCCAAACACAAAGAAATACAAAACATAGAAAATGAACATAGAATGCCCACCCAAATCACACCCTGACCAAACCAAAATAGAGACATAAAAAGCTCTCTACAGTCACATACATAGACAGGTATTTTCCTTTCCATGGTAGCAAGATCTTATCTATTTTTGCTAACTTTCTATAAAAATGTATTGGAGTGAGATAATTTCTTTCTTTTGGGATTTGTATACTGAGTATGTCCACATCTCCGTTAGACCATTTAATTGGTAAACGACATGGTATGGTAAAATGTGCATTCTTTAGTGATCCAATACGTAATATGGTACATTTATCATAATTTGGTTTTAATCCAGAGAGGATAGCAAAAGTATCTAGATCTTCTAAGAGGCCGTGGAGAGACTCTAATTGTGGTTTTAAAAGAAAACATGAATCATCAGCGTACAATGACACCTTAGTTTTTAAGCCACGGATTTCTAATCCCTTAATATTATTGTTTGATCTAATCTTAACAGCTAACATTTCGATGGCAATAATAAATAGATATGCCGATACTGGACAACCTTGTTTTTACTCCTCTAGATAGTTTAAAACTTTCTGAGATGTAGCCATTATTAACTATTTTACACCCAGGGTTACTATACATAACTTTAACACATTTTATAAGAGATTCCCCAAAATTGAAATATTCTAGGCATTTATATATAAACTCAAATCGTACTTTATCAAAAGCCCTTTCAAAATCAGCTATGAAAACCAGGCCTGGTGTCCCCGATATTGTCACGCCCTGACCTTAGAGATCCTTTTTATGTCTCTATTTTGGATGGTCAGGGCGTGAGTTTGGGTGGGCAATCTATGTCTGGTGTTCTATGTTGTCCTTGTTTTGTATTTCTATGTGTTTGGCCTGGTATAGTTCCCAATCAGAGGCAGCTGTCTATCGTTGTCTCTGATTGAGAACCATACTTAGGTAGCCTGTTCCCACCTGTGTTTGTGGGTAGTTGTTTTCTGTCTGTGTCTGCACCAGACAGAACTGTTTCGTGTTGGTCTATTTTTGTTATTTTGTCTTAGTGTTCTGAGTTAAAATAAATATTAACATGGACACTTACCACGCTGCACCTTGGTCCTCTCCTTCCAACAGCCGTTACAGATATTTCATAGTGTTCTATTGTTTCCAGTACTTGTCTTATATTATCTCCAATGTATCGTCTATGTAAAAAACCTGTCTGATTAGGATGAATAATATCTGACAATACTCTTTTAATTCTATGCGCCAAGCATTTTGCTAGGATTTTTGCATCACAACACTGAAGTGTAAGAGGTCTCCAATTTTTTAAATGGACTGGATCTTTATATATACCACTTGGGTCCTGTTTCAGTAATAATGATATCAGACCTTCTTGTTGCGTGTCGGATAATCTACCATTTATATAGGAGTGGTTAAAACAAGCTAATAATGGTCCTTTGAGTATATCAAAAAAAGTGTTGTATACCTCCACTGGTATGCCATCCAGCCCTGTATTTTTCCCACCCTTAAAACTTCTTAGCGCTAGGGGTCAGATTTTTTTTTATTTTTTTTTAAACGTGCCCCACGTAAACGGACATTTCTCTGGCCCAGATCGTAGAATATGCATAYAATTTACAGATTAGGATAGAAAACACTCCAAACTTTCCAAAACTGTCAAAATATTGTCTGTGAGTATAACAATACTTATTCTGCAAACGAAAACCTGAGAAAATGTAACCGGGACGTGATATTTCTTTTTAAAACTGTGTTTCTTGGCCCGTCTAACCTCCATTTAAAGGGGTATCAACCAGATTCCTTTTCCAATGGCTTCCTCTGGCTTTTACCAGGCTTTAGACATAGTTTCAGGCTTTTATTTTGAAAAATGAACGAGTTTTTTCAAAACTTGTCAAGTGTCCAGATACTTTTTGGAATTTGTCGAACGGAATACGGCTTTGATTTTCTGAGCATAATGCGCAACCCAAATGGCGTTTTTTTGTGATAAAAGTAATATTTATCGAACAAAAATAAGATTTATTGTGTAACTGGGAGTCTCGTGAGTGGAAACATCCGAAGACTTTCAAAGGTAAGCGATTAATTTTATTGCTTTTCTTACTTTCGTGACCTAGCTAACCAAGCTAATATAAGGATAAGCTGTTGTAGCATTGAAAGCTACACTCACCAAAGCTTGGTTTTCTTTCGCTGTAAAATATATTTTCAAAATCTGACACTTGATAGGTGGATTAACAACAAGCTAAACTGTGTTTTGGTACATTTCACTTGTGATTGCATGATTATAAATATTTTTTGTAATATTWTTTAATCTGATACGTTTGGAAATTTTCATCTTCCTTTCAGGACCGGAACTAGGCTGTAGTTTTCTCATCATAACGCGCAACCCAAATGGCGTTTTTTTGTGATAAAAGTAATATTTATCGAACAAAAAGAAGATTTGTTGTGTAACTGGGAGTCTCGTGAGTGGAAACATCCGAAGATTATCTAAGGTAAGCGATTCATTTTATTGCTTTTCTGACTTTCGTGACCATGCTAATTTGGGGCTAGCTGTTGTAGCATTGAAAGCTACACTCACAAAAGCTTGGATTTCTTTCGCTGTAAAATATATTTTCAAAATCTGACACGATAGGTGGATTAACAACAAGCTAAGCTGTGTTTTGGTATATTTCACTTGTGATTGCATGATTATAAATATTTTTAGTAATATTTATGCATTTGGCGCCCTGCAATTCTAGCGGTTGTTTAGGAAAGTGACCCAGTAAAAGGTATCCGTAGCGCAGAGAAGTTAAAGGCCCCAATTGCATCAAGCAGTTCCTCCTCTGTAATTTGGCCTTCACATGAATCTTTCTGTACAGATGTTAATTTTACATTATTATTAGGAAAAATATCCATACAATTAGTTTCAGTTAGTGGAGATGGAGGAGCCTGAAACGAAAACATATTCTTAAAGTACTTTGCTTCCTCTTTCAAAATAAAATTTGGTTAATCATGCGTGACTCCATCATTTGTAACAACTTTTAATAAAAAAATGTTGGTAGCATTTCTATATTGAAGATTGAAAAAGAATTTGGGGCATTTTTCCCCATATTCCTGTAATGATACTCGTCCTCGTCTGATGACGAGTATGAAAAGTCGGACCAATGTGCAACGTGGTAAGTGTCCATTTTAATGAAATGCAACTGAGCACTGTATGACAAAACAAAAAGAGAAATGAACGAGACTGAAACAGTTCTTTTAGGTAAAACACAAACACAGAAAACAACTATCCACAACCCATAGTGGGAAAACAGGCTACCTAAGTATGATTCTCAATCAGAGACAACGATCGACACCTGCCTATGATTGAGAACCATACCAGGCCACACACAGAAATACAAACATAGAAAAACCAACATAGAATGCCCACCCCAACTCACGCCCTGACCAAACCAAAATAAAGACATAAAAAAGGAACTAAGGTCAGAACGTGACAATTCCATCCAGTTCGCTTTATTTTTTATAATATATTACACTGGATCTTTCTTGAATAAGTTCCTCCATTTATTTTTGTTTTTCCTCTTATTTATTCTATGGTACAGTTTTTATTGCTATCTAACTGTACTGTTGGTCATTCAATTTCCTTTGTTAATATGGACTCTTTTGATCTAAATTGCTTTTCTTTATAGATGAGTACTGAATTCCATTGCCTCTAAAGGCAGCTTAAAAGTGTCCCATACAATACGGGGATTTGCTGTACCTATGTTATGTCTGAAAAAGTCAGTTATAAATTCTTCTGTCCTAGTTCTAAACAATTTATCATCTAGTAGGCTTTGATTAAATTTCCAATATCCTCGCCCACGTGGAAATTCTGATTGAGTAATATATATGCCAATTATGTGATGATCTGACCGCATTCTGTCCCCTATCAACACTTTTTAAACTTTTGGTGCCAGAGAGAATGGTATAAGAAAGTAGTCAAGACGACTAGCTTGATTAAGCCTCCGCCACTAGGTCAGGGTATTTAAGTCTCCATATATCCACTAATTCCAATATATCCATGACATTCATGATTTCCTTAAGTGCCTGAGGGTGATAGTTTGTAGTGTGATTTCCTTTCCGGTCCATAGAGGTATTTAAGACTGTATTAAAATTTCCCACCATAATAATAGAGTCTAGTGTTGCTTGTAGAGTTGATAAATTCTTATATATATTTTCAAAGAAGCTTGGATCATCATTATTCGGACTGTATAGGTTAATAAGCCATATCTGTTTATTGTCCAAAAACATATTTAAAATAATCCATCTACCTTGAGGATCTGTTTGGACAATTTGCACATTTGGATCAAAATTATTGTTAATTTCAACCATCACCCCTTTTGAATTTCTTTGCCCATGGGAGAAAAATATTTCACCCCCCCAGTTCTTTTTCCACCAAAATTCATCTAAAACTGTTGAATGGGTCTCCTGTAAACAATAGATATTATATTCCTTCTCTTTTAGCCAGGTAAATACTGATCGTCTTTTCTTATTATCTGCTAGACCATTACAATTGTAACTGGCTATACTTATTTCACCACTTACCATAATGAGACACGACTTTCAATTATTTTTATCAAAATATATGTTTGAGGAGGTACCATTAAAAAGTAACATGATGATTGAGTATCTATATAGCTGTACCATGATATTTGCATTTCTACTAAGTAAACCTCCAATTGGTCCCTACTATTCCACCCGCTAAAAGCCCTCCTCATCCCGAGTTGGGTTGTCATCCCAATGCCCAGCAGACCACCCTCGACCCCCTGTATCCCATAGCCCTGAACCGACTGGGATCCATATTTTGAAAAGAGCACACAGTGCCATTTACCGAATTGAAGTAGATCAACTGCCAAATGCATTTCCATCGCCCTCACCTCGATTTGTATTATATATAGCTGTGGATCATCCTCTATTGTCCCTAACATCTTTTACTCCTCCGCAACAGTTGTGGGATACACACATACACCCACACACACTCAACCCTTACCCCCACACAACCATAAGCTCACTTTCTCAACAATTGCACCATCCCAGAGCCCAACTCAAGATAGGTCWTGATTTACAAATGCACTTGCAGTTGCAGCTGCATGAGAAGACCTGCAAGACCGTGCAAAAAATTGGCAAAAATTTAGAGATTTTATTTACCATTGTCACATCCTAGATGATGTAGGTCAAATATACACCTTTTCCCTGAAACACCCACAATACGGTCACCCGTATTGACCATATTCCCAAGCATCTCCATGCAGTCCGACTTTGATTTTGTGCCACCAGGGTCACAATAATATACCCCCTCTCTGAATGTCCGAGTGTGACCCCCTCCCCATGGGTTACTGCAGCTAGTGTTGCCAGCACTGCCACTGCCTGGGTGGGGGCACCCCACCGGAATCCCCACCAGCTAGGTACAAGGTCGTCAATGTAGTTCCCCATGATAGGAAAATAATAAATCAAATGTATCATCTATTTTAAAACTGTTCCACCATGATAGGACAATAAATAAATAAGACGTATAATTCATTATAAAAGTATATCCATCATCTGAAAGAACATTGAAAGCCCTCTCATACTCCGGCTCACAGCAATACATTGGCTCTGGGATATGCAACCATTTCATTACTCACTCACTCAACTTTCCAAACATAACAAATAAAAAATAAACACACACCACACTATCCTCACATGTAGTCTTTGTGTCTCTGAACAACTGGTTATCAATATATAGTTTATCAACGACGAGAGCTACTCGTTTCGCTTTTAATCTATTTTCTTTGAAAATTGGATACAGAACTTTGCGCCGTTCTGCAATTTCCTTCGGAAACTGATCATTCATGCCGATGTTGGTCCCAGCAAGTGTTTTACCCAGGCTTTTAACCATTATTTTATCTTTAAATGAAGCAAATTTGGCAACGATTGGGAGTTCATACCTTTGGCCTCTCTGTCCGAAGCGGTGTACATGTTCAAGTTGGACTTTGATAACTTCGCGTGGGATCTGAAGCGCTGTAAGGAGGAACTCTCTAACTGCAGATTCCCCTTCTTTCTCCTGGATACCTGTACGTACCAGATTCTATCTCATTGATCTAGTTTGTATGTCCAGTAAGGCTTCCCTCAGAACGGTGTTCTACTTTTTAATTTAATTAATTTCGGTTTCAATCTTATTGACTGTCCTTTTTAGCTTGTGTGTTTCCTTCTCCAATGTCGCAGCTATTTCATCACTCATCTCGAGGCTTGCCTTCAACTCGTTTATATCCTTACTAACTAATTCAAGTATACCCAGTTTGCTATTTATTGATTTGAACTTCTCTAGGATAGGGGGCAGCATTGTCACATTTGGATGAAAAGCATACCCAAATTCAACTGCCAGCTATTCATCCCCAGAAGACAAGATATGCATATTATCAGTAGATTTGGATAGAAAACACTCTGAAGTTTCTAAAACTGTTTGAATCATGTCTGTGAGTTTAACAGAACTTATTTAGCAGGCGAAACCCTGAGGACAGACCATTCAGATTATTTATTTTTGAGGTCACTCTCTTTTCAATAAGTTTTCATTGGGAATCCAGATTTCTAAGGGACCTTCTTGCAGTTCCTAACGCTTCCACTGGATGTCAACAATCTTTAAAAATTGGTTGAGGTTTTTTAATTTGTGTAATGAAGAAGTACGGCCATCCAGAACGAGGGTAACTTGAAGTGTAACGTAAACTCAGCCCATTCCGTACAAATGTGCGCAACCGCAACATTCAAACGTGGCTACAAAGAAAACGAATGGGACTGTAGCGACTGTGTTGACTTCAAAATCGGGGGTGTGAACTAGGTTTCTATTCAAGCGTTGATCGACATGGTAATGGCTCTATAGTATTGGAGAAAAGTTGAAAAAACGGACCCTCGGTTACATTGTGGCGTGTCATGTCGTAACGTACAGCACGCATAAAGCAACTATTTCTGTCTTACAATCTCTCTCCACCAGGTGTAGCACTTCTCTCATCCTTTAAAAACAATAAATGGACAGTGACGGGGGTAAGGGGGGATATCTAGTCATTTTTTGCATCATCATTGCATGATATCATCATTCTCAAAGCCGCTGTATACTTCTAAGATCACTTTAGCACCGCCCTAAAAACCCAATTCAAATTCGACACAAACCTTCAAATATGTAATCATAAACTCTTTATAGTTTTTATTTACATTTTAGAGGCGATAAGGTGATAAGTTGGACAGATCGAGTGAAAAAAAGCAATTTTCCCAAACGACATCTCTCCTTCTCACTATCACGCATTAGTTTCGCTTCCCCACCCGCCATTTTTAAAAAGACCCGACGGGGCTCATTGCCTGCTTGAATTATGCAGAAACGGGCAGTGTTTAGGTCATGTAATTGATTCTGTTGGAAAGTGGAGAAATTGTGCTTTACAATGGTATTGACATTACAGTTGATCTAGAAGTATTACGTTTTTGGGGAGCTAAAATAAGGGAAATTGTACGGACCAACGCGATGTACGAGTTTACGTGAGTTTACGTTACTGTTAGATAGAGGCGCGTGACCAGAAAGCTAGCTACAGTTTGTTTTCCTCCTGTATTGAACACAGATCATCCCGTCTTCAATTTTATCCATTATTTACGTAAAAAAATACCTAAAGTTGTATTACAAAAGTAGTTTGAAATGTTTTGGCAAAGTTTACAGGTAACTTTTGAGATATTTTGTAGTCACGTTGAACAAGTTTGAACCGGTGTTTTTCTGGATCAAACACGCCAAATAAATGGACATTTTGGATATATATTGATGGAATTAATCGAATAAAAGGACCATTTGTGATGTTTATTGGAGTGCCAAACAAAAGAAGCTCGTCAAAGGTAAGGCATGAATTATATTTTTATTTCTGCGTTTTGTGTCGCGCCTGCAGGGTTGAAATATGCTTCTCTCTCTTAGTTTACTATGGAGCTATCCTCAGATAGTAGCATCGTTTGCTTTCGCCAAAAAGCCTATTTGAAATCTGACATGTTGGCTGGATTCACAACAAGTGTAGCTTTGATTCGGTGTATTGCATGTGTGATTTCATGAAAGTTAGATTTTTATAGAAATTTATTTGAATTTGGCGCTCTGCATTTTTACTGGCTTTTTTATTTTTTTAAATTTTTACCCCCTTTTTTCTCCCCAATCTCGTGGTATCCAATTGTTAGTATTTGCTATCTTGTCTCACCGCTACAACTACCGTACGGGCTCGGGAGAGACGAAGGTCGAAAGCCATGCGTCCTCCGAAACTCTCCGTCATGTTTGGGTGTTGCTTGTTTTCGTAATATTTGTCGATAAATGTCTCTAGTCTTAAGATTTGTTTTGTGTTATTATCCAGATTGAACGTTATCACCCACCAGATTATGTAGTGCTAATATTTTAGTCTAATTTGCCGATATTGAATATTACGTTTTATCTTGAGGTGCTCTACATAACTTTGTTCAGTCCGCCATTACCTATTTCATAAATAGATGAATCTACTTGTGAAATGATGTAATGTGATTTTAACCTTTAATTTTTAGAGAACTGTATTCCCTGTAAAGTTTAACTAGTCAGCAGCCACGCCCCCGTGAGCACAGATATGATCTGGCATCATGGAACCGGCCTCTTCCACTGTTACGAATAAAAGTCCCTCTTAAGAAAATCCCCTTCAGACTAAGCAAACCCACAGAGTGAGCTGTGATTGTGAATAGTTAAGACCACGCATACCTCGGTGTAAGCTGAGGTGGCACAGGTTTGAGTACCAAGACTAGAAAACCATACCACGTGGAGCATTGGCTACACGGCTGGAAATGGTTCAACTCTGAGACTATCGATCCCTACAGAATAAGAGCAAATCTTAGATACTAATTACTAGTCTGCAGATAGAAATTTGGTAAACCTGGGAAGCAAATACCGACAACTGCCGAAACATCTATTCTATGACAACATTTCTGAATGGTACTCTGAAGAATCCATTCTAACCAAGAAAGACTTTGATCTTCAGGGAAACAGAAAGAGCGAGAGAGAGACTCAGATGAACTCTCCAGCAGACAGACCGGATTCCAACAGAGAAGACAACAATGACACACCGCAAATATGTACTTGCAGCCGTTCATGTCCGAAGGATTAGCATTTCAATGTATATAACTATAGACTGTGTAATGAATCCATTTTGTCTTTCCCACTGTTTCTCATTCCACACCCCCTTCCCTTTGTCCAACAAGCCATCATATTGGTTTAGCCCACTAGGGAATCTTCCCTATCATTTCCTTGTAACCATATCTACTGTTTGTTTGTTTATGCATTTCTGTGATTATTTAGTTAGTTAGTAAATAAATGATTAAGCCAATTAGTGTATGGATGATTTATAGTAAAGGCTGGCTTTGTGCAGACAATCAACAATTTACGACGTTCAGATGAGACTGACGTGAGGTAAAGAATACTTCATCAATAGAAGACTAAATGATCAGATATTAAAATATCTAAAGAGTTATATTTGGAAAAGTATAATTTTGTCATCTGAAGATTTTACATGGTGCCCCGACTACCTAGTTAATTAAAGTTACACGAGTAGTTTAATCACGTAATAATAATTACGGAGAATTGATTTGATAAAATAACAGTCTTCACCTTTAATGATGCAAAGACACGACAAAGCAAACTCATGCACATCATACAGTAATACTCAAGACATTCACAAGCACTCATTGAAATGTAGGCTACACACATGCAAAAGTGTAACAAGATACCAAACCCTTATTACTCCCTTCAGGTGACCTGTCCTCACCTCCTGACCTCAACCCCTCCATCTAATCCACAGATGTCCATCTGTCTTTCCTGTATCAACACGGTGCTCTGCTCCCATCCCCCAACACATTCCAACACATTCCACAGCTATCTGTCTTTCTACAGAGGCCCAGTCTCTTTATTTATTTAATATCTCAATGTTCAAAATGTCGAACCCAACAGTGTATTGAAACTTTGGGTATCCCTTTTCAACAGGAAAAGTAAAACAAAATCATTGGAGTATGTCTTGAAATACATTTGCATTGTTAGGTTCTAATTTTTCAGAGTAAATAACTAACGAACACTAGAGAAGCTTAACCAAGTTTAATTCTTCCCAAAGGGTCGTTACAGCTGTAATTCAGACACCACATGTTTCCACCACCACAAGTATATATACTCCACTTTAGACACTCCTTCTCTCCAATCCTTACATCTTTTATAGTCTGACAGGAAGATGAAGTAAGGATAATTTTAAAAAATTCTCCCTTAAGGGAAACTGACCTGACCTCAACCCCCTTGAGGCTTAATCCAAAGATCTCCACCCGTCTCCCCTAACACATTCCACAGCCTTCGGTCTCCTACAGATACCACTAACTTCTGATGTAAAAAACAATTTCTTTCACTCCTTTATATACTATGCTTCTGAGTATAACAATGTCAAAGTTTAACCCAGAATCTAACAGCATAATGTTTGGAAATGTTTTAACATTTGTAACTGGATTGCATATCTTAGACCCACTTTTTCAAAACTTGAATTGTCATCGATGAATACAAAAATGAATTGCAAAGTGTTTTTTCACAGAACATTAACACTTTGTTTTCATCCTGGGGCCAAGGCAATGCTCTGTGTTTTTTTCAGCTGACTTTCACATAACAATGGCTAACTGTGAACTTTAACACCTTCTCACAAAGCAACAGACTTGAATGATGCAGAGATTGTTGATGCCCTCGCCATAAGTCTTTAGAGCTGACATTAACATAAAACACTAGCGAAACCCTGGAGTGTGGGTACGTCTATATGGAAAAGCACCACTAGAGGGAGCCACATCCCAACATGTGATCCTGGATCCACAAATCTATCAGCAAGAGTCAAAATTCCTGCAAGGTCTCACAGTCTCACATCAGAATTAGACGTTCGTCCATGTTTCTCAAATTTCAAAGTTGTTCCAAATGTAAAATCTCAAAGTGTTTAATGTTAAATTTAGGGATTAACTCCAGATTTTAAGGTTAGGGTTAAGTTTAGGTATTAACGCCGAAATCTTAAGGTTAGGCATTAACTCCAAATGGTTAAGGTAAGGTTTGGGATTGGCTTAAAACAAAACTATCAAACTGACTTTCTATCGCTGGATTCAACCATGAAACCTGTGGAATCAGAGGCAAATGCTTATCCACAATGTCCTAGAAAAACCAAAACTTACTTAAAGGTAACAGCGCTCACTGTTGCCCCTAGTGGCCGGTTTCCATGTCATATCCTGACATCCTCAGCCATGGATGGATGTCGAATACTGACTTGTATCATGGGTGATCTGCCTGCAAAACTCTGATTCCATTCCAGTCTGGCTCGGCTCAGCAAATTTAGTAAATGGACATTTGAAAACGTAGAAAATCGAATGATATTGTTGTTTCCTGAACTGAGCGAACTCATGAACTGCATTTGACTTCATTTTCAGAGTTAATTGAGTTGAAATGGAATGAAGGCCAACCCTGCTAACCATGGTCCTTCCCTGTAAAGTCTAGACCTTTCCCATCNGTGTTCTTTTTGGCTGTCTTTTACATAACAATGGCTAACTGTAAACTTTAACACCTTCTCACAAAGCAACAGACTTGAATGATGCAGAGATTGTTGATGCCCTCGCCATAAGTCTTTAGAGCTGACATTAACATAAAACACTAGCGAAACCCTGGAGTGTGGGTACGTCTATATGGAAAAGCACCACTAGAGGGAGCCACATCCCAACATGTGATCCTGGATCCACAAATCTATCAGCAAGAGTCAAAATTCCTGCAAGGTCTCACAGTCTCACATCAGAATTAGATGTTCGTCCATGATTCTCAAATTTCAAAGTTGTTCCAAACGTAAAATCTCAAAGTGTTTAAGGTTAAATTTAGGAATTAACTCCGGATTTCAAGGTTAGGGTTAAGTTTAGGTATTAACGCCGAAATCTTAAGGTTAGGCATTAACTCCAAATGGTTATGGTAAGGGGTAAGGTTTGGGATTGGCTTAAAACAAAACTATCAAAAATGACTTTCTATCGCTGGATTCAACCATGAAACCTATGGAATCAGAGGCAGATGCTTATCCACATCCACAATGTCCTAGAAAAAACAAAACTTACTTCAAGGTAACAACACTCACTGTTGCCCCTAGTGGCCGGTTTCCACGTCATATCCTGACATCCTCAGCCATGGATGGATGTCGAATACTGATTTGTATCATGGGTGATCTGCCTGCAAAACTCTGATTCCATTCCAGTCTGGCTCGGCTCAGCCATTTTAGTAATTGGACATTTGAAAACGTAGAAAATCCAATGATATTGTTGTTTCCTGAACTGAGTGAACTCATGAACTGCATTTGACTTCATTTTCAGAGTTAATTGARTTGAAATGGAATGAAGGCCAACCCTGCTAACCATGGTCCTTCCCTGTAAAGTCTAGACCTTTCCCATCCAAACCCCAAGCCCCCAACCTTGTCTACAGTGCCTTCAGAAAGTATTCATACACCTTGACTTATTCCACATTTCGTTGTGTTACAGCCTGAATTCAAAATGGATTAAATATATGTTTTTCTCTCAGCCAGCTACACACAGTACACCATAATGAAAAAGTGGAAACATATATTAAGAAATGTTTGCAAATGTATTGAAAAAAAGAGAAAAGAAATAAAGAAATATCTCATTTACATAAGCATTCACACCCTTGAGCCAATACGTTGTACAAGCACCTTTGACAGCGATTACTGCTGTGAGTCTCTAAGAGCTTTCCACACCTGGATTGTGCAACATTTGCCCATTATTCTTTTCAATATTCTTCAAGCTCTATACCAGGCAGTGTCAGAGGAAGGCCCTTAAAATTGTCGAAGGCTCCAGCCACCCAAGTCATAGACTGTTCTCTCTGCTACTGCACAGCAAGCGGTCCCAGAGAGCCAAAAGGCTCCTTAACAGCTTCTACCCCTAAGCCATAGCAATGCTGAACAGTTATTCAAATGGTTACCCGGACTATTTGCATTGACCCCCTTATTTTATTCATATTTGTTATTATTTTCTGCACTGACTCTCTTGCACAGGCTCGATATACACTCACTGGACACTAACCATACACTTACACATACTACACTGACACTCCAAAACACACACACAAAATGGCTTAAGGACAACAAAGTCAAGGTGTTGGAGTGGCCATCACAAAGCCCTGACCTCAATCCTATAGAACATTTGTGGGCAGAAATGAAAAATCGTGTGCGAGCAACGAGGCCTACAAACCTGACTCAGTTATGCCAGCTCTGTCAGGAGGAATGGGCCAAAATTCACCCAACTTATTGTGGGAAGCTTGTGGAAGGCTACCCGAAACGTTTGACCAAGTTAAACAATTTAAGCAACGCTACAAATACTAATTGATGTATGTAAACTTCTGACCCACTGGAATGATGAAAGAATACACGACTGACTACACTGAATGTGATGAAAGAAAAAAGCTGAAATAAATCATCTCTACTATTATTCTGACATTTCACATTCTTAAAATAAAGTGGTGATCCTAACTGACCTAAAGCAGGGATTTTTACAGGATTTAATTTCAGGAATTGTGAAAAACTGAGTTTAAATGTATTTGCTAAGGTGTATGTAAACTTCGACTTCAACTGTATATACGGTGTTATATATTATATATAAATCAGCAAAAAAAAAAACGTCCTCTCATTGTCAACTGCGTTTATTTTCAGCAAACTTAACAGTGTAAATATTTGTATGAACATAACAAGATTCAACAACTGAGACATAAACGAACCAGTTCACAGAAATGTGACTAAAGAAATGAATAATGTGTCCCTGAACAAAGGGGGTCAAAATAAAAAACAGTCAGTATCTGGTGTGGCCACCAACTGCATTAAGTACTGCAGTGCATCTCCTCCTCATGGACTGCACCAGATTTGCCAGTTCTTGCTGTGAGATGTTACCCCACTCTTCCACAAGGCACCTGCAAGTTCCCGGACATTTCTGGGGGGAATGGCCCTAGCTCTCACCCTCCGATCCAACAGTCCCAGATGTGCTCAATGGGATTGAAGCTACAGCCCTCAGTCCAGCCTCTCTCAGCTATTGGGACAGTCTGAGCACTGATGGAGGGATTGTGCTGGGAAACATGGAAACAGTGTTTAAACCCTTTACAATGAAGATCTGTGAAGTTACTTGGATTTTATGAATTATCTTTGAAAGACAGGGTCCTAAAAAAGGGACGTTTATATATATATATATATATATATATATTATAGTATTTACAAATTCACCACATTTATGATTTTATATGGGAATCAAAAAGCTTTCATGAATGTTCACCATGTGCTGAGCACTGTTAACAGACCCCATTATGACATCACAATGTAACAGAAGCCTTGCCATCATATCATTGCTGGTTCCATCTGACAAGCAACATTTCATTTCCACTCATTTCATGATAGATCTCTCACAGAGATAGGTCAAGTTCTTATTTTGAGTGTGTTAATATTTTTCATCAATGGCTTATCGAGGAAGAAAATCAAGTGAGTTTGACAAACTCCAGAAGGAGAACTCTCAGATGAAGAGCGTCATCGAAAACTTGAGGAAGCAAAACATGGCTTTAAACCAACAGGATGACCAGGACAAGTTTTCAAGTTTTGTAAGGCTCATCAGTTTTTCAAACGTTTTTCAAAAATATCACTGTTTATTTTGTGGTTTCATAGATATACAGTAGGCCTACATCCATAAAATCTTTAGCTTAAAAGCTTTTTATGACACACTGTAGAAACTATTTTGCCTACTTCACTTCTGCTATTCATTTCATACTGTCCCATTGTGATCCAGGGCTATCAGGAGAGCTACCCAATCCCAGAGGGCCATCGTGGCTTCATCAGTGATGCCAGACTTCTGCAGATGCAGAGAGCTGAGAGAGAGGCCATGGAAGAAAAGCAAAGAAAGATAAGTGCTATCCATGAGAATTATGTCCGGACTGCTCTCATCGGGGTTGGCAGCACCTTCGCGCACCACTTCGTCCCCTCTATTCAGTGCATTCCGCGGCCGAAAGCTCCACCGAGGCCTTTGCCACGAAGGCTTGAACACATAGCTCTGGCCCCACTGAAGAACGTGGTGGGGGTGGACGGAGCCCAAGTTCGACCCGGATCTCACTCTCTGGAGTCCATCCAGGTAAATAAGTCATTCAGCAGCAGTAGCGTGTGGCCTGTTCCCGTCCCTCCCACTGGAGCTCCCTCCAAGAGGGGCAAGAAGAAGAAGGGCAGGCGGGGAGTCAAAGCCCTGAAAGTCCAGTCAGACCAGGGCTGTGCTGACAACAACGGACCCATTGACCTGATGGAGGAGGTGAGGGACATCGAGACTCACCTAAAGGAGGGGGCCTGGAAGGTAGGATGGACTTCGAATTTATTGTAAATGTGAACATTTGCAGTTCAGGATTATGCTTGGACGGATAAATTGCCAAAACAGATAGTGGTTCCATGTCTTATAATCAAATCAAACTTTATTTGTCACATGTGCCGAACACAACAAGTGTAGACCTTACCGTGAAACCAACAGTGCAGTTCAAGAAGAGTTAAGAAAATATTTACCAAATAAAACTAAAGTAAAAAATAATAATAATTAAAGTAACACAATGACATAACAATAACGAGGCTATATACAGGGGGTATCGGTACCGAGTCATTGTGCGGGGGTACAGGTTAGAAAGGATACTCTCTTTGACAGCATGATAGAATAGATCCTAGAATACAGGATCTCTCTGTGTATTTGTTTTATGTATATACTAGTTCTATATGTATTCCTATGATGGGAGCATTCTTTTCTGGTCTACACCAAAGGTGGTACATGAGGTGAAGGCCGTGGGCAGGAGAAGTTTGGACTCGGCCATGTCCATGGGGGAAATAGCCACCAGCTCTCTGGGAAGCCTGAGCTCAGTGGATATGAACACCCCTGCGGAGCTCCGTGACTACTTGGATGTCGGGACCCCCGTCAAGTCGCGTGACAGCCCACCCAGGCCTGCTCCCCCTCTTACCAAGCCCAGGAGCAAACTGCCTCGGCCTATAAGGTTCCTTAGCCTGCCAAAGGCTGCCACCAGCTCAGGTCAGTCCCTCTAATGTACTCACACTAATGTAAATTAGACAGGGAGATGAAGCTAGGTAGAGTGATAGAAAGATAGTAGGAAGGGAAGGGACACAAATGGCTTTAGCCCAGGGCTAAGACATTTTTACACACTTGCTTTGCCTGTTTCACAGTGAGATAACCTTTACTCAAGGTTAACTGGACCCTGCTTCTGAGCAGGGTGAGCACCAAAAAAGTGTGTGCTAAATTTAAAATGATACAAACAGATATGGAAATGAGTAAATACATAAATAAATACAAACAGTTCATAGAGAGATAGATGTCTGCTGTCAACCCATAGACAAGAAGGCAGCCAGTGAGCCAAAGGGCCAAATAAAGAAGAGTCAGGACCAGGCTAGATTGCAGCCCCTGTCCAACCCAGAGCAGGCCCTGACTAAGACTTTCAAKCTGCTCCACTCTGCCTCTGATGACTGGTGAGCATTCACTGTAGACAAGACCAATGGAGCTAGGCTAAAGGAAGCACAGTGTAGTGTCCTTGGAAATGTAGATTTGAGCTACAGAGCGTAGAAACTTCTGAAATTAAGAGACCAGAGTCCTAATTGATGAACATCATTTGGAAAATGTTGTGGAAATTGCTTACGTTTCTTTCACTGAATTGCAGGGAGAAGAAGATCGAGGGCTTGACCTCTCTCCGTGTGATGGCTCAGAACCACATGGACATACTGATGCCTAAACTCCATGATATCTGCCTTGCCATTATAAATGAGGTAGCTGTATTCATTCACTGCCCTATTCATTCATCTGCACAAATCTGCTACATTTGGAGAACAAGTCAAATTATTGTGTCATGTTTCTGATGTTCGTRGGTTGTACTGCTCAACATTAATAGCTGGTCCTGTGCGTGTTATTATGATTCAGGTGAAGAACCTGCGCTCTGCAGTGTCCTGTGCTGCCATGGCCACACTGGGTGACATGTACGTCCACCTCCAAAGGGCCATGGACAGTGAGGTGGAGGGGACGGCACGCGTGCTGCTGCACAAAGCCAGCGAGGCCAACACCTTCATCCGGCAGGGCGCCAACTTTGCCCTGGGTCACATGGTGCAGAGCTGCACCCCAACCCGTGTCATGAATGCCCTGCTGGTCGGTGGGCTGAGGTAAAGAGGGAGAGGGGTCAATTAACACTCACTAAGGGGTAGATCCAGAATTCCACAAATGTTCACTTTGTCTCACATTGAAAGTTTGACTCGAGTGGAAGTTAGGATTCATTCCAAACAGCCCTGATGTGACAATGCAATAGATAATTGATATGTATTGAACTTTCTGGTGCAAAATGGTCACTGCTCGCTTAGGTATGCCACGCATTAGATGAGATTCAACAATATTGTCAATGAACAACCACAAGTACAGTACAACGAAATGCAGTTAGCATCTGACCAGAAGTTCAAAGAAAAGAGTGCAAAAAATGTACAAGTAAAACAATTAAGTACAATATATGTTATTAAATGGGATGTATACATGTGCAATGAAGGCAAATGGCAAGTCTAAATGTGCAATGAAGGCAAATTGAAAGTGCAAGGAGGCATGGCTAGTGCCGTGCCACAGAGTTCAGAAGGGTTACAGTAGCTGGAAAGAAACTGTTCTTGAGCCTGCTAGTGTGGAAATGTAGAGACCTGTACTGCCTGCCTGATGGTAGGAGGGCAAACCGTTTGTGGCATGGATGTGAAGGGTCCCTGATGATGCCGCTTGCGCTGGAGGTCTACGATGGCAGGGAGCTGGGCACCAGTAATGTGCTGGGTGGTTTTAACCACCCGTTGCAGGGCCTTCAGTGCCATCAATGAGAACTGGGGTGTGGCTGCAGCTTTTAGACTTCCTGTAATCCACAATGACCTCCTTGTTTTTCTTTGTATTGAGGGCCAGGTTGTTGTCAGCGCAACAGCCTATTGGGGAGATTTGGTTGGGAGGCCCCCCCACCAAACTGGCCCCCAAAAATGATGGCACTCCTCTTGACGGTGGAGAGAAACATGTGCATATTAAAGTTAATTTCCTGTAATTCGACACTATAGTAAATGGTGACCCGTGATATATCTTACAGATACTTTGTACTAAATTTAAGTTTATTCTATTGGGGCAGCAGGTAGCCTAGTGGTTAGTGCGTTGGACTTGTAACCGAAAGGTTGCAAGATCGAATCCCCGAGTTGACAAGGTAAACATCTGTTGTTCTGCTCCTAAACAAGACAGTTAACCCACTGTACCAAGGCCGTCATTGAATGTAAGAATTTGTTCTTAGCTGACTTGCCTAGTTAAATAAAGATAAAATTAACATATATAACGAACATGTGGCCTATATGATGGCGAATATGCAAGCAATCTATATTTTTGAATTATGGTAATCGACTCGTATTAATGAGTTGATCAAAAAAGGCAAGAATGTTCTCACATTTGATTCGAATAGGGATGAAATTCTTTAGTACTGGCAAATAGATGAGTCCTAGGTCCTAAGGCTCAGGTCATCCGAGAGGGGAGAGAGAGAGAGAGAGAGAGAGATGGTAGAATTAGAGGGAGCATATATAAGATCACACAGGACACCAGATAAGATAGGAGAATTACACCGAATATAACAGAATGACCCTAGCCCCCCGTTCAAAGGCACTTAAATATTGTCTTGGTCATTAACCCTCTGAATGGCACATATACACAATCCATGTCATCTCAAAACTTAAAAATCTGTATTTAACCTGTCACCTTCCCTTCATTTATACTGATTGAAGTGGATTTAACAAGTGACATCAATAATTGGATTCACCTGGTCAGTCTGTCATGGAAAGAGAAGGTGTTCTTAATGTTTTGTATACTCAGTGTATTGACATGCAAAATAAAAAATACAAGAGAATGTTAGTTCTAAAGCTTGCTGTGTTTTTACTCTGGAAAAATGAATAGCAACACAGCAAACTACTGATGAACTTCCCAGAGGACATCAGAGCGCAACATATGTAACAGATGTAAATCGTACTCTCCTTGCGTTGTGTTTTCTCCAAATAAATCACATCAGCCAGTGGTCSCAGTTGAGCATCATTTATTTMTGTTGCTGTTGTTAAATGGGAAACAGCACGTTAGTTGTGCATATTGATGGCTGTCGATGGCAAAATCTTTAGCATGAAGACAACTGTGTTAGCAGTGGGCTTATGTGACCATTACATCGGTGTATGCTAGCTAACACACTTATTTACAGCAATCATATGCCAAAGCACATCCCAGAAAGCCCCTCAATCCCTAACAAGTACCATATACCCACACATGTATAAATCAGTAACGTACAGCAAACTTGTACACATTGTAAAATATAAAACAATATTCAGAACGTGACCTACCCCTTGCAACACATTTTCATACTGGGAAGACCTGACGTTCGCCATCTCCCCCTATCTGCAAGCGGGGCCAATCACAACACACCTTATTGTCATCAGAGTTGAACCAACCAATAAGAATGCTTGAACATTAAATACACACATTTCTCTTAGAGGCAATGAAACATAACCAACCCTGTTCAACATAGAGCAATTGCAAGCAAACTTCAACATTACGAAAAAGTAGCATGATCTGACTAGGTCATTTCTACATGACCGCAGCGAGATTTGTTAGAACAGAGCACAAATAGGCTCCAAAGCGACATGTCTGACTGAGATACAGATACTGCACAGTCAGTCCCACCTAGGGTGTGGTGTGAGCGGCAGAGTGAGGAGGAGAGTGGAGCTTGCCCTATTTGACTGACGTGGAGTCGAGTTTCCCAGAGGCTGGAGATTCGGCTTTCTCGCCCCTCCAATTTCTCTCCGAAGTGCTCCAGTAGCACTCTTTACAAGCTCAGGGCATGCCCGGCCCAGCATGCATTGTAGTCTACTTGTGTGCTGCTATAGCACCTGCTTTAGCTACCGTCATCTAATATTCTAAATATCTTCAAAAGAAGCTGATAAAACACACAGTGTAAAAATCAGGTGACTTACAAGATGGAGGACCAAGAGCAGAGAGGGAGTGTGTTATGTAGTGTCCACAACTAAAGAATGAAAAAGACAGGTATCCCGAAAGCATGTACTTACTACGTGTACAGCTAACAGAAAGGAACGAGGTGGTAGCTAGCAAGTGTGTCATTTAGCACATTATTTATGAACAAAAAATTATCTAAAAAGTTCCGTTAATTTTCCTTCTATTATCTATACAATAGGCATCTTTGATGCATGTTAACTAACTATTACCTCTTTCAAGGCTTCGTTGTTTGATAGGATATTTACCTAAAATCCTTTAGCCTACCTACAGAAAAAAATACAAATAACTATACATCCCTGCCCAGCTTGCATTAGTGGCCCAACGGTGTTTAGCATCCAAGTGGCTCTGCAATGGCTGAGGGTATTATCTGCGTCTGCTGGCCTGCCTCTCCAGGCACAATCACATCGATCCTGAAGCTACAGACTCGCCAAACTCTCTGTTAAAATAGTTCAAAGGCACTGTAGACTGAGCCTAATGAGGCATTTTTATTTGATTTGTATTTAATTCTAAGTAAGTCAAACAGCATGTATGTGCAATTTAAGACTATAATGTTTAATAAAAAATGTTGTTAAATGCTGAGTGCCTAATGTTCCTGCCAACCTACACGGAACCCAAACTGCTGCACGCCCATCTGCATCAATTTATTTTGTCCCTTACAACACAAACGCGATGCAGGTTAAAATATGAAACAAAACTCTGAACCAATTACATTAATGGGGACAGGTCGAAAAGCATTAAACATTATGGGCAATTTAGATAGCTAGCCTGCACTTCTAGCAATTTCCTATTTAGCTAGCTGCTGTTGCTGACTAATTTGTCCTGGGATATAAACATTGAGTTGTTATTTACCTGAAATGCACAAGGTCCTCTACTCCGACAATATCATCCACACATAAAACGTCAACCGAATCGTTTCTAGTCATCTCTCCTCCTTCCAGGCTTTTTCTTCTTTGAAATAATGTGAGTGCATCTTAAACTTTCATAGTATTACCCACAGAACGACAACACAGTTCGTCTTTCAGTCACCCACCATGGGTATAACCAATGAGGAGATGGCACGTGGTATCTGCTTCTATAACACAATGAGGAGATGGGAGAGCAGGACTTCACAAATAGAACTGACTTCTTTTAGCCCTTGGCAACGCAGATGCTTGTGCACACGACGCAAGCGCTGTGTAGTCAGGGTATCGTGTGTCGCACTGCAAATGCTTAACAACTGATTTATTTGTAGGCTATCTTGAAATAATTGAAACAATATAGCCTAAATAATACATTTCGTATTAGGCTACATGTCTGACTCCTGACCTATTTAAAGTGTTTATATGCTGTTTAATATGACATGTAGCCTATTTGAAATTATGAGTGCTTCTTAGTCACCTGTTCCTGTTGTTTACTTAAATACTTAATTCAAATCATATGGTTTGGTTTCAATATTTCAAAACCAAATGGTTGGTTATATACCACGGCTTTCAGCCAATCAGCATTCAGGGCTCGAACCACCCGGTTTATAATTTCAATTATCTCACCAACCCCCTCGTCACCACTCTGGGTAGCAGAGTTTCAGTTGCGTTGACATCTGCAGGTCTGATATCTGATTGGAAGTTCACTTTTATGGTAGCATATTGGTCAACAACAACATTTTATTATTCTAACAACTTCTCTCGCTCTCTCCCTCTCTGATCATGCATAAGGTATTGCATTGTAATGTTTGTTAATGCCTTGTATATGATTTCATAATGTTAAATACCTGTCCACTCTCAGTCCAATTCTTGCTAGTCAATGTCAACTCATTGCCTAATGCTTGCTTGCATATTTTAAGTATCTTTATAGCGTAAAAGATAACCATTTTAATGTATAAATAGTTATATATCAAATACTACCACACTAAAAAGTCAATCAATTTAATATACACCATCACAAATATTCAAATGTTTTCATTTAGGCAGTTCTTAAGAAACATTATGATATTAACCTCTACGGGATAAGTGTCCACCCCCGCGGGACGGTTGAGCTAACGTGGGCCAATGTGATTAGCATGAGGTTGTAAGTAACAAAAACATTTCCCAGGACATAGACATATCTGATATGGGCAGAAAGCTTACATTCTTGCTAATCTAACTGCACTGTCCAATTTACAGTAGGTATTACCGTGAACGAATAACAATCTATTTGTTTGAGAAGAGTGCACAATGTATTGATAAACCAATTAGGCACATTTGGGCAGTCTTGATACAACATTTTGAACATATATACAATGGTTCATTAGATCAGTCTAAAACGTTGCACTGACACTGCTGCCATCTAGTGGCCAAAATTGAAATTGCTCCTGGGCTGGAATAATACGTTATGGCCTTTCTCTTGCATTTCAAAGATGATGGTACAAAAAAACACACAAAAAAACACGTTTTTTTCTATGTATTATCGTTTACCAGATCTAATGTGTTATATTCTCCTACATTAATTTAACATTTCTACAAACTTCAGTGTTTCCTTTCACATGATATCAAGAATATGCATATCCTTGCTTCAGGTCCTGAGCTACAGGCAGTTAGATTTGGGTATGTCATTTTAGGTGAAAATTGAAGGGTCTGATCCTTAACCGGTTCTTTCAAAATAACAGAATAGCATATTTTGAGTTTAATTATGTTACTGTGCTTAGTTAGCCAAAGCTCGACTTCAAGTTCAGTCTGCCATCAAGTCGAAACGGTCCTATGGCAATATGTTATCACCGTGGTGACGGAAAAGGGATATGGCTTGAAAACGTATCTAAATCCAGGGATGGAAGGAATCGCTGTACTCCTAATTGTCCCATTATCCAAGCCTCGAAATCAAGAAGATTGAAATACTGCTAGTTTTTAATTTACTGCCTTTTTCATCAGCATGCTAGGTTATTCCACAACACTTCCGGCAGCAACTCACCCCGACGCTAGACGTCACATTTGAATGAATACACATTTTTTWGTTATGTCTTATACATCCTTGTGTTGTGTACTTCTTCTTTTACCATTGCGTTATTTAGATTATTTTTAGCCATTGGTGGAGAGGTACTGTCTACTGATGTGTGCTAGCCTTTGGGGAGTAACAAGTCATTTATAAACATTTATAAAGTATATATAGTGAACACTTTAGATYAGGGGCTATTAGTGAGGCACTGAGGTATTAGTAAATCTATGTACTCACATTCATAAATGCACTCATTAATAAATACACCATTCGTGACATTTATAATACATTTAAAAATATGTAATAGTCAACCATTAATCAACCATTAA
>NW_019942699.1:92864-93772 GCF_002910315.2 Salvelinus sp. IW2-2015
AACACAAATAAGTGCTACGTGGCATCGGAAAATCCAAGTCCAGGCACTCATGTGGGTTTGAAAGTTAAAAAGCCAAAAGCTTAGCCGGGATGTTTGGCCGGGATGTTTCGCCAACTAGCGACCTCCTGTGGTGGGCGGGGTGCAATGCATGCTGACACGGTCGCCAGGTGTATGGTGTTTCCTCCGACACATTGGTGCTGCTGGCATCCAGGTTAAGCAGGCATTGTGTCAAGAAGCAGTGCGGCTTGGCTGGGTTGTGTTTCGGAGGACACACGGCTCTCGACCTTCGCCTCTCCAGAGTCCTTACGGGAGTTGCAGCGATGGGACAAGATTGTAACTACCAATTGGATACCATGAAATTGGGGTAAAAATTGTAAAATGTAAATGAGTCCAAATAGTCAGTACCTGATTCAGTTTCCTTCCTTCTGTTTGGTGCCTAATGAAGACAACCCTACTTGATCACAATGGTTGGCCTGAGCCAAGCGCTGTGCAGATTCGTTAAGATTTTCATAATAACGAACGGTTAATACCCAGTTGTTAGATAGTTGAGATGATTTGTAGATCAGGTAATGCGGTGCATTACTCAAACCGACCCTCTTGCAAATTCTACCTAATGTATGTCTTATTTGAGGGGATATTTTTTCTCAGGTTGYCATCAATTGAGTACTGTTTTTAATCACAGACAGCAGAAATTATTTGATATGTTGCACGTTTAAGATGATATTAATATCTTTSTCCACAGGCATCATGGTCGCAATATCTTGAGAAACCTGGCGACCAATGGCGACTTTGCTAAAATGTGGGACAAATTCGCTCCGAGGAAAGAGCGAGAATCCTTGAGGGAGGTCATCTCAAAGGTTAACCTCAAAGAAAGGTACATTCTCTCTGGATGATTAGAAGAAGTGTGA
>NW_019942699.1:97616-113856 GCF_002910315.2 Salvelinus sp. IW2-2015
CTGGTAAACTGGCCGAGCACGCTCAGTCTGGTGGACTTTTAGTGCATACAGTGAGAGAGAGACGATTTTCTGGAGGTGCCACTATCTTAAAGCTGAATGTATTGTTGTCAGTTTTCTATAGAGGTAGCGGTATATAGAAAAACATTCAGTTATTTATGTTTTSATATATAGGTGTTTCTATTGTATGAATGTGAAATACAATGTGGTTTTAATGTGAAACCATACACTAAGACAGGGTTATTTTTGGAACATTTTTGAATTCTGCTTTAGGTAAAGTGCATTTATGTTGTGTAATTTAAAGTGTGCACTTGTTTGATGTGAATATTTTCAAAGTACTAACAAGAAAATAGACAATTGAACAAGAGAAAAAAARCATTCTTCAGAATAAAGAAAGCGCCAGAACKTTGCAGACGTAAACTTGTGTCCGTTCTTTTTACTATTGCAGGCCACCTCAGCTACACATGCACTCTGTCTGCACACGCATCCACGCATGCACATACACACGGACAAACACACACTAATGTTCTCTCTCTTGTGTTTGTCAGCAGTTCATCGTGGCCCTGTCATTCGCCTCCTTTACCAAAGCTCTGTCAGGGACCTACATGAAGAGTGCCATCACTCAGAGAGACACTTTGACCTGTCCAGCTCTCTCATCGGACTCATAGACGGCAGCTTTGAGATGGGTATCAACAATAACATTGAGTTGCTTGAGAATTCATGTAGTAAAAACCAGATACAGACTACAGTATAATCTATTTTTTTGTGGTTCAATCAGAGTCTGCTCTCAATACTGTCCAGTTTTATAGTTGTTCCTATTAATTGATTGACTGGCGTTTGTCCATGACTCTACTGTCAAACCCCTAACATTGTTTTATGTGCTGCTATGTTGTTGCAGCCTAGTATCCAAACTGATATGCCATTTTTAGTTTGAAAAAAAAAAACTGTGTTTATAATTTGCGAATCCTGGCTACTGTAGTGTTGTGGTTTCTTGCAGGTAACCTGCTGTTCCTGGCTGTGGTCAGCCATTTTGGGGCGAAGCTGCACCGGCCCAGGCTCATTGCTATGGGCTGTTTCCTCATGGCTGTAGGATCCTTCCTCACAGGCCTACCACACTTCTTCATGGGACGGTAAAACAACTGAAATACTGGTTAAACTTGTGCTTGTAGAGATACTCCAATGCGGAGGATCGTTCGACTTTAGAAATAAATAAATGTATCCAGTTGTTGATTAATCTCAGTTAATTTAGAACTAAAGTCTTGTGTAATTGCTCAGGCCTGCTTGATTAGTTTTGGGGGACATACATGTTAAGAGAAGGGATAAGAGATGCTATAACTGTGAGTGGGTAAAGTTGGACCAGGTGCAGAGAAAGAGACCGAATATGAAGCAGTGGTTCCAACCAGTGTCTCCACCCCTCAAGGCCCACTTAACTGCAAGGCTCCCGGTTGCCTACATCGTAGTTGAAACCCGCTGGCGAAAAAAGTGTTATTGGTTGAAGTTTCTTGTCCTCCTCGTTCCGCTGTGAACGTACCGCACCAGCCTCCGTGTCAAGGCGTCCACCTTTCCCACAAAGGGGTGAGTAGGATTAGGATGAACGAGGATGGGTTCGGAGTTAAACGTCCCTTTGGCCTATGAATGCCTGTCAGCCTCGGATTCCAGCAAAACCTGCTTGAGTGAGGTGGGACAGGGCGTGTAATGTGTTCCGGAGGGTTTTTTTGGAGAAGAAATCAGGATGTCGTCGAGGTAAACAAAGACGAACCCGTTCACATATCCCTAGAGTGTCATTGTTCAATGCTTGAAAAGACTGCGTTGAGTTCGATATTCCAAAGGTCATGACTAAATACTCAGTGACCACTCGGGGTGTTTAAGGCAGTTTTCCAACTCTCTGCCCTCTGATTCTCACCAGATTTTAAGCGTTGCGGAGGTCCAGTTTTGTGAAGAATTGGGTTCCTAGGCCAAACTCCAAAGGCGGCGGAACATGGGGTAGGGGGTAACGATTCTTGATCGTAATCCTTTCCAGCCCTCTGTAAATCGATGTAAGACTGAAGTTTTGGGTCAGAGACAGAGAAACAAGGGATGCGTTTAGACAGCCTGCCCTTTATGATATTTTTTCAAACTAATTGGTCTTTTGACCATTCACATTAGATATTTTCGCATCAGCTCTTTTTTCAGCCGCATATCTGATTGCTCAAAAGACCATTTACTCAAAAAAATTACTGAATTGGGCAGCCTGTCTCAACGAAGCATAGAAAACCTGGAATGCTCCACCTGAAATGTTCTCCTGTCAGTCCTGATGTTGAATGGCATTAAACACACTTTTTTTTGTTTTCTCTCCCATCCCCTGTGGGTTTTGTTGAATGAAACTCGAGCACACTGGTAGCACTAAAGACGTGTGAGTATAACTTTTTCCAGGTGGTTGAACCTGCCCTGTGGGTGCGGTGGGGATATTCCTGGGAGGTTTCCATATTCACAAATGGTCTAATTTCAAAACCTAACTTTTTTCACTTTATAAATGAGTTTAAACAATATGGCAACACTTTAACTAAATGAAAAAACAAAAAGGCAATTAAAACTTGTATTATTAATGAATATGATTTGTTTGTTTAGGATTCCTGGCAATGTAAATAGTTTGTTTGTATGCTTTGTTTGCATGTGACTATTCCTCTTGTTTGTTGATATTGTTAATAAATATATAAAAATAAATAATAAAAGTAGAGCATGACGCTTGCAACGCCAGTGACCACCCATAAGTAAATGACAGCAGGTTTTATTGTAAGTCGCTTTGGATAAAAGCGTCTGATGAATGACATATATTCTTTTTAATATATTCACTTACTTGCTATACAATGTAGAGAGAAAAAGGGTCAATTCAAGAGGGAGCTACGAAATTGGTCCAAACGTCGTATTCTTGGCCTGATGTCATTAGAATTCCATAGAATTAATCATTAGCTTTTTCTCTACAATATTATACATTCATATACTTGTACTTGAACAGTTTTAATAAATAATAACGATCATTTGCTATGACCATTGCTAGTTTAGACTGCACCGCACTTGGTTGTATGTGTTTCCAATATTTGGTGTTGTGAGGTTMAATTCTCAGAGTAAATCGTCGGTAACTTTTCAACCATTTATGGTAGAGACATTGGGTTTAGACTATTGTTTTCTGACATAATGTTCTATTGATTGGGCATATTTGTAAACCTTGAATGAATTAAGAATTTTATGGGTGTACACCCTATATATTTTTGGCTATTTTGCCACCAGATGCTTTCCTATATCGTTGGTRTAATATAAAATACAAATACCAAATATTGTGTTTTATAAAGTCACTAGCTAGGTTGGAAGAATGAGACAAACAAGGTGATTTTTTTTGGTGTGTTTACCTCCTGAAAGTATAGTCTTTGCCACAGTGGGCTATAAACTATTTTGGAGGACATATTGACCAAATTCAGACAAGGAGGGCCATAGCCCACGGAAGAAAGCACTAATGGATCTACACTACCGGTCAAAAGTTTTAGAACACCTACTAATTCAAGGGTTTTTCTTTATTTTTACTATTTTCTACATTGAAGAAAAATAGTGAAGACATCAAAACGATGAAATAACACATATGGAATCATGTAGTAACCAAGAAAGTGTTAAACAAATCCAAATATATTTTAGATTCTTCAAAGTAGCCACCCTTTGCCTTTGCACACTCTTGGCACACTCTGATGTTACGGTTTGTTGTTGGTTTCTTTTTGTTTTGTAGGTTTCACATAAAGAAAGGTGTGGAACTCAGAGCACACTGCGCCTTGGTCCGTCTCTACACACAGCCGTGACAGAAGATTCCTCCACGACAGGACCAAGCAGCGTGCCCGGGAGGAGWTGGCATCCTGGTCTTTGGAGGCGATCGAGGAGAGAATATCCTGGACTTGGGAGGARGTCTTGGCAAGACACGAAAGGAAGCAGACCCAAGGAGAGAAGGGAGAACAGCAACAACRCCGGGGTTCGCGGCCACAAGGAAAGCCCAAAGAACAGGCCCAATTTTTTTGGGGGGTGGCACACGGGGTGGTCGGCGGAGCCGAGGAATGAGCCAGAGACCGTCAGAGAGTCAAAGGAGGAACTCGAAGAAAGATTCTGGAGAGAGGTGGTGGCGATGAGAGTGCTGCAGCGCGGGCGTGCTGAGGAGCGTGACACCAGTCTGGTGTCATCTGCACCGGTTTCACGCATCTGGCCTCCAGTGCGCCTCCCCAGTCCGGTACGTCCTGTGTCTCCTCCACGCACTCGCCCTGAAGTGTGTGTCACCGTTCCGGTACAATTTGTGCCGGCTCTACGCACCAGGTCTCCAGTGTGCCTCCACAGTCCGGTAAGTCCTGTGCCTGCTCCCCRCACTCGCCCTGAARAGCGTGTCACCAGTCCGGTGCAACCTGTGCCGGCTCCATGCATCAAAGCATACAGTGCGCCTCCCCAGTCCGGTAAGAGTGTCTGGCCCAGTGCTCCGGTTGTCTGATAGATGTGGAGAGTTAACACCTTTAGTTGCTCCACCTTTTTGCTTTGCTTCCTGTCTTTAAGTTTGGTGTSGGTTTTTCTTTTGTTTGCCTCTTYTTGGGCAGATTTAGTGGGTCTCATGGTGGGTGTCTTTTAGGTCCCAGTTGTTGTTACTAGTCAACTTTCAGTGGACCCCCATAGTGTCTTTCAGAACCCCTCCTAAAACCTGTTTAGTTGTGGTTGTTGTCAATGACTTTGTTAGTTCCCTCTTCTGTTTGAGCAACATTTCTGGTTTTCCTGCTGGCGAATATAACAACAAACAATGGAGTAAAACAAGCTTATATTTTGGGTTGGATGTTGCATCCAATTGTTAATATTTTAATCGATGGCATTTCCTTAGAATGCTCATTAGTTTTTCAGTTGATAATCTTGTTTTTTATCCTCTTATGTTTGTTGTGGTAAATATGTTTATTTTCATTGTTTATTAGTATTTTCCTGTGAAGCCAGTGTGTTGCATCCATGTCTGAAATGTGCTGTATAAATAAAGCTTGATTTGATTTGAACATATTGTAAAACAAATGAACCCAATGACCAACCAATCAACAGACTCTTGCTAAACCAATGAACAAATATGTGCAAAAGAAACATATCTTGGTCCGTCTTAGTATGAAAAACAGTATAAATTCAGTATATCTCCCACTATGTTAAAATAGTGCATGGTATGTACGTTTAGTATCACTTTTTAACCAACACATTTGTTGAAGATTATTATTATTTTTAAATCAACAATACATCAAAGGATTCAACTATTAAACATTGAAACAAACAAATGGGTCAAACAGATCAATCCCACTTTTCAAGCCTGCTGAAGGCGTGGTGGAGTGGTAAACACCACCCCCGGCTCTACCAGGGGCTGGAGGTGGTCTCTCACAACTCTGCTTATGTCATGTTCTGTTGCCTTGCAGTTCCATTTCTTGACTGCCCCTGCAACACAGAAACACATTGTCATATTATATAAAACACAAAGTAATGGATTTGGAACATCTATGGCCTCAGTTACACCTGGCACCTAAATGTGACTTCTGTCATCTGATCACTCCAAGCTGCATTAGGCCTGGATGCACAAAAGTCACAATGTGTTCGCATTAGGTTTAGATCTGCCAGGATGGGCATTGTGTTTGGAATTTGAGTCAGGCCACAGAATATGCATAAGCAATGTAAAGAGATGGGGTGAATGAGTGGGGAAAAGTACATTCTACACAAATGACCTTCATATTAACAATCAACTAATGTGTGTGCCTGAGGGGAAATGTACTTTCCTACTGACAAAATGGGTGAGACATTACACCAAAACCAGTGGACAATTTGCACTGCTGCTGAAAAACATCTCCACAGCATGATGTTGCCACCACCATGCTTCACTGGGATGGTACCCATTTTCTCCAGACATGACACATGACATTCAGGCCAAAGAGTTGGTTTAATCAGACCAGAGAATCTTGTTTCTCATGGTTAGAGTCCTTTAGGTGCCTTTTGGCAAACTCCAAGCGGGCTGTCATGTGCCTTTTACTGAGGAGTAGCTTCCGTCTGGTCTCTACCATAAAGGCCTGATTGTTGGAGTGCTGCAGAGATGATTGTCCTTCTGGAAAGTTCTCCCATCTCCACAGAGGAACTCTGGAGCTCTGTCAGAGTGACCATCGAGGTCACCTCCCTGACCAAGGCCCTTCTCCCCCGATTGCTCAGTTTGGCTTGGCAGCTAGCTCTAGGAAGAGTCTTGGTGTTCCAAACTTCTTCCATTTAAGAATGATGGAGTCCACTGTGTTCTTGAGGACTTTCAATGCTGCATTTTTTGGTAGCTTTCCCCAGATCTGTGCCTCGACACTATCCTGTCTCAGTGCTCTAAGGACAATTCCTTTGACCTCATGGCTTGGTTTTTGCTCTGCCATGAACTGTGGGACCTTATATAGACAGGTGTGTGCCTGTCTAAATCATGTCCAATCAATTAAATTTACCACAGGTGGACTCCAATCAAGTTGTAGAAACATCTCAAGGATGATCAATGGAAACAGGATGCACCTGAGCTCACTTTCGAGTCTCATAGCAAAGGGTCTGAACACTTAAGTAAATATATTGGCAAAAATTTCTAAAAACCTGTTTTGGGTTTGTCATTGTGGGGTACTGTGATGTCATTATGGGGTATTGTGATGTCATTGTGAGGTATTGTATGTAGATTGATGAGGGTGAAAAATTATTCAATTTTAGAATAAGGCTGTAACGTAACAAAATGTGGAAAAGGTGAAGGTGTCTGAATACTTTGCGAATGCACTGTATATCGCTGGCAGAGTTTTCTACCGCTGGCAGTTTTGTACACAGTCATGTGATACGTGTTATAGAAAAGTTCAATCTAAGGAGAGTACATGGGAGGCACTATACTGTGTGTCTGCAGGTGTGTATCTGGTAAAAATAAAAAACACTGATACAGGTGCCCCTCCACCCTCTGGTGGGATGGATCATGTCTACAGAGAAACATACATTAAATTACTTAGATTTGTGTGTATTGGGTCTATGTTGTGAAATTGTTAGATATTACTTGTTAGATATTACTGCCCTGTCGCAGCTAGAAACACAAGCATTTTGCTACACCTGCAATAATATCTGCTAAACATGTGTATGTGACCAATAAAATGTGATTCGATTCGATCCTATTTATCAAATGTGCTTTTGGCTGGGGTCAAAATGACTCCAAAGGATTTGAATTTGTTAAAAGTCCATTTTGATACAGAAACACTAAACCATGATTTAGATTTATTAAGAAAAAGTTAATTGACAAAGTCATGAAAAATTGGAAGAATTTAATAAACCACCTTTTGGCTATGATCAAAGATATGCCTCTGGGGTCAAAATGATCCATGTCAGAAGTATGGTTCAATGCAAATGTGTTTGGTGTAAAGTTTATTTACATTTTTCACTCATTAAACACGAATCAATCAACACATGCTTCTCTTTGAACGACTTAATATAATATTCAACTTTTATGAAATAAATGAAAAATAAACGTTTGGTTCCTCAACTACGTTACCTACTCCAGTCAGCAGATGGCGATGTACGTCTTTTAGGTTCAGGCGATGTTGCCAGTGGGACGAATAATCTAGTGGACGGGACGCTCCTTCAACAACAACAGCTAGTCAGACACCTCGGTAGTTTTCTAGCAAACATAGCTACAACATTCACGCTCTTTACACTGTTTTGGTGTATATTAGTCGCTGTGTATTAAACACACTTCTGTCGTATGTACTTGTTGGCCCATTTAATGATATATTTACGTTGTTTGTCAGCTAGCTGGCTTAGAACTAGGCTAGTCGCTAATGCTAGCTAGCTAACATCCCCGACCATGAGTTCACTAAGTTACTCTCCTCCTGCTAAAGAAGAGGTGGTCTGCTGGACGGGGAAAGAGATTCTCGTTAAAGAGGAAGAGGAAGCTGTCACACTACAAAAACAAGTAGAGGATGAGGCTGTTACCGTGAAAGAAGAAGAGAAAGACGTTTCAGCGAAAGAAAAGGAAGATGCGTTCAGAGTGAAAGAGGAGGAGGATGTTACAGTAAAGGAAGAGAAAGAGGAGGATGCCGTTTTTGGAGTGAAAGAGGAGGAGATTACTGTCACATTGGAGGAAGAAGAGGAGGTTGGAGATTTGTTTAACACCAGTAAGTACCGTCTCTGCAGTCGTTGAACCAATATGCATTAAAGGGCTTCTACACTTTAATGTTGTTCTGTAGGAATGGCTGAAGTAACGTGTAGAACATCAAGAGTGGACCATCAACAAAACGTTAACAATTGATCAAATGCATCCATTGACAATGCCTGAAATACTGTAGTCCTCAATATCTCCTATTAGATTAGCCGAATATGTAGTCTTAAAGGGGCAATCAGCAGTTGTTACATCCATTTTGGGACTTATACATTAATGATATGTACCCATTGTTTCTTGAAGAATTCACTTATAAATGCCTCATGAGCTTAGTTCAACTGTCGTACCCCATCAGAACCCAAAATATACGCTTTTTTTTATTCCAATGTTTGTCAGTAAATATTAACAAACACTGTATATCTTCAAAACATGGTTAACGCTAGAATGTTGATATCATGGATGGTTGCATTTCTCCAGCCCCATCCCTCAGCTTTTTACCGAAACGGGCAGGGAGTATGCTTTGTTATTGTTTCTACTGCTGATTGCTGCCCCCGTTACTCCTCAAGGTCCAAGGACTGTATGTTATTTTCAGAGGTAGACTGGCTCTGGCAGGTAAAATAGTCAAATAATCCACCTAAATGTGAATCGATTCTCAATTGCGATACGTTTCTAGAAACATAAATTGCTGTACTTTCATATCACATCAAAATAGGTAACCAGTCGCGATGCCACAAAAGGTTAACCAAATTAGTTTCTCGTCATTTCTCCTTCCTTCAGGCTTCTTTTTCTTCTTTGGACTTTATATGGCGGTTGGTAACCAACTTTAAGGTGTATTACCACCATCAACTGGACTGGAGAGTGGACCTCAGTTCATCTTTTAATCACCCACGTGCGTATATACCAAGACAGTCGTGAAGAGAGCACAACAAAACCTTTTCCCCCTCAGGAGACTGAAAAGATTTGGCATGGGTCCCCAGACCCTCAAAAGGTAATACAGCTGCACCATCAAGAGCATCCTGACCGGTTGCATCACCGCCTGGTATGGCAACTGCTCGGCATCTGAACGTAAGGCGCTACATAGGGTAGTGCGAACGGCCCAGTACATCACTGTGGCCAAGCTTCCTGCCATCCAGGAACAATTTAATAGGCGGTGTCAGAGGAAAGCCCACAAAATTGTCAGAGACTCCAGTCACCCAAGTCATAGTCTATTTTCTTTGCTACCGCACGGCAAACGGTACCGGAGCGCCAAGTCTAGGACCAATAGTCTCCTCAACAGCTTCTACCCCCAAGCCATAAGACTGCTGAACAATTCATAAAATCGCCACTGGACAATTTACATTGACCCCCCCACCCCCCTCCCTTTTGTGCACTGCTACTACTCACTGGTTGTTTGTTACCTATGCATAGTCCCTACGCCCCCACCTTCATGTACAGATTACCTCAACTAGCCTGTACCTCCGCACACTGACTCGGTACCGGTGCCCGCTGTATATAGCCTCGTTATTGTTATTGTCATTGTGTTACTTTTTATTATAACTTTTTATTTTAGTCTACTTGGTAAACATTTTCTTCTTCTTGAACTGCACTGTTGGTTAAGGGCTTGTAAGTAAAGCATTTCACGGTAAAGTCTAAGTTGGTGTCTTGACCGATTTGTAAAAAACGGTTTGTCATAAAACACTATTTATATATATATATATTTTTTTTATGTTTCTGACACCCCTCCCCAGAGGTGTCTCATTATTGGGATTCATTGCTGATTCCTACCTGTAGCTCACTATGAGGTGTCTAGTGATACAGGTTAAGGGCCCTGTTGGAGGTTGGTGGTTGGTAGCGGAGTCGAGGGAACAAGAAGGGTTGGACACGGCCATGTTATTATCCCACACACAGTCTCTGTGGTTCATATGAACCATATTCCGGGGAATTAGATTTGATTACAAATCGCCCCTGTCTGTTACCACAGAAGGCTTCCATCTGTCCCATTCCCAGCTAGGTTATGAGGTGCTTTGTCGCCAGTACCTATGACTGGTGATAGGGGAAACCTCCATGCTTATTATAGAAAAAGTAATTAGGGGAAAACTATTTAGTAAACTGAAATAAAATAACAAACCTGTTTGAAAAATGAAAACTATCTTTGACTCCAAAACTAAAATAGCCTAAAATAATAACCAGCATGAATTATGTTAAGTTTGAATAATTTCAGTCTTAACTTTGGGCAAAAATAGAATTGTGTTTTAAATATTTTTTATGTGGTTTTAAAGCTTCTGAACCTGGTGGCTGGTAAAGGCTGCAATGGGATGGCAATGTTTCAAATAGCTAGTGATAGTGATACACAAGCTAGGTCTATCACCAGAAATACTTTAAGAAATGAGGATATTGGAAACTCCTTTCGATTTGTATTAACAGCTTAAAGAAAAGAACATTGGCATGAATTACCCTCTGTGAACAAGAAGCACAACATTATAAATATTTTCTAAGATGTGAGGTAATTAACTTGTTCTCTGTAATATCGTATAGCTTTGCAATCGTGACATTACGTACTTTTAAGGAAAATAGGCATGTTTCTCGACTCATACCCTGACTTTAAAACGGGATTTCGTGAGAATTAGCTTAGGAACTGCGTGTCACAGCATGACAATGTGAACGTGATTGTTCGACCGTCTCTTGGACGGGCGTTATATAGGCTTTAACCTATTTCTGGAATAGTTTTTATTTGAAAACGTTTTTGTTTACTTGGCTGCCTATTGAATTTGGAATGCACTGTACTGTTCATCTCTGAAACTCACTGAGATAATTCCTTTGTTACAGCAGTAGCAATACAGGGATATAACATCTACAGAAAAGACAGGAATGCTTATGGGGGAGGTGTTGCTGTATGCAGCGCATTCTGAAAGTTTTCAGACCCCTTGACCTTTTCCACATTTTGTTACGTTAAAGCCTTATTCTAAAATTTATTAAATTATTTCCCCCCCTCCCCCCTTTCATTTAGCTAATTTATTTGGCACACCTGCATTTGGGGAGTTTCTCCCATCCTTCTCTGTAGATCCTCTCTAGCTCTGTCAAGTTGGATGGGGAACATCACTGCACAGCTATTTTCAGGTCTCTCCAGAGATGTTAGCCAGAGCCCGAACTTGAGCCCGATCTATGTCACTCAAGGACATTCAGAAACTTCTACCGAAGCCACTCCTGCGTTGTCTTGGTTGTGCGCTTAAGGTTGTTGTCCTGTTGGACGGTGAAACTTCACCCCCAGTCTAAGGTCCTGAGCACTCTGGAGCAGGTCTTTCATCAATGATCTCTGCACTTAGCTCTGTTAATATTTCCCTGGATCCTGACTAGTCTCCCAGTCCCTGCTGCTGAAAAACATCCCCACAGTATCATGCTGCCACCACCATGCTTCACCGTAGGGATGGTGCCAGGTTTCCTCCAGACGTGACTCTTGGCATTCAGGCCAAAGAGTTCAATCTTGGTTTCATCAAGCCAGAGAATCTTGTTTCTCATGGTCTTAGAGTCTTAAGGTGCCTTTTGTCAAACTCCAAGCAGGCTGTCATGTGCCTTTTACTAAGTGGCTTCCGTCTGGCCACTCTACCATAAAGGTCTGATTGGTGGAGTGCTGCAGAGATGGTTGTCCTTCTGGAAGGTTCTCTCATCTCCACAGGGGAACTCTGGAGCTCTGTCAGAGTGACCATCAGGTTTTTGGTCACCTCCCTGACCAAGGCCCTTCTCCCCCAATCGCTCAGTTTGGCCAGGTGACCAGCTCTAGGAAGAGTATTCCATTTAAGAATGATGGAGGCCACTGTGTTCTTGGGGACATTCAATGCTGCAGAATTTGTTATGGTACCCTTCCCCAGATCTGTGCCTCGACACAATGCTGTCTCTGAGCTCTAAGGACAATTCCTTCGACCTCATTGCTTGGTTTTTGCTCTGACATGCACTGTCAACTCTGGGACCTTATATAGATAGACAGGTGTGTGCCTTCCAAATCATGTCCAATCAATTGAATTTACTACAGGTGGACTCCGAACAAGTTGTAGATACATCTCAAGGATGATTAATGGAAACGGGATGCAACTGAAAGCAATTTCGAGTCTCATAGCAAAGGGTCTGAATACTTATGTAAATAAGGTATTTCTGTTTTTTACCTGTTATCACTTTTTCATTATTGTGTGTAGATTAATGAGGATTCTATTTTTTTTWATCCATTTTAAAATAAAGCTGTAACGAAACAAAATGTGGAAAAGGGGGAGGGTTCTGAACTTCATGAATGAACTCGGTTTTATTTAATTTATTTAACTCCCAATCACGGCCGGTTGTGACACAGCCTGGACTCGAACCGGGGTGTCTGTAGTGACGCCTCAAGCACTGAGATGCAGTGTCTTAGTCCGCTGCGCCACTCAGGAGCCCCATAATCATGTTCTAGTGCTTTCCCCACCTAAAATAAGTCTTGGTCAACCAAGAGTCGTCTGTTCTTTCTACCAATCGATTGGTTGAAATGTTATGTGTATTTTTCCATATATAGACACAACCTATGTGTTTTAATAAAATCAACTATATGGACGGAACTGGTCTGATGCTTTAAGCACGCTGTTTGATCAAATAATTAAGACACACAAATGACTCAAGGGAGCCAGAGATCAAGATAACCTAACCAGAAGGAGAAAAATTCTGCCGTTATGCGCCTGAAGTTTCCGGTAATGGTTTGCAACCTCCATTTGGAGTGCCAAGTTATCTTTTTTTTTTTTTTTTGGGGGGGGGGGTTGGATCAGCTTAATCTTGCGGAAAGAATGTTGCTTCCAATGTAATTGTCTGCATCATTTCCAATCCCCCATATTTTTTTGGGTAAATATATATATATGCCAAGTTATCTTACCATTTCTACTGATCTGCGTGCCAGTTACGATTTTCATAGATACATTTTACTGGAACAGTTTCATTTAATTTATAATAGTATCTCAAAATCATTGTCTGTGATTAATCTACATTCTATCTAAGTCTAAATGAAAATTATACAAATCTAAAAGTAACTTTTGTTGCCATTGCCAACTATGTAAAAATAGTCTACATAAAGTCAACAAATAAAAACATTGCAGCCTGCAGGTAGAAAGTATCCTGATAAAAATAAATATCCTATAAATCACATTGGCTGATGGCCTGTCTACAACGAACTTGAAACATTGTATCAACTATCAACTGGGTCGGCCCAAAACTCAAGATAGCAAGCTTGCAACATTGTATAAAATATTCTGGGCCCTCAGAGTTTCCCTCGCCAGTGAGTTTGGGACAGACACAGCTGTCGGCTATTTGTGCAAAGAATAAGAAGTAATTAGGTATTTTATGACTTTTCCACTGGATCAGAGCATTACATTTTTCCCTTTTATGCCGAGTGGTTATCGAAAGGGCGAGAGCTGGCAATATTTTACGAAAATACTTTGAGGAACTATTGTCATTCGCAATTGATTTTGATTAGACTTTGTTTACTTGCTGTTGGAGGTGAAGAAAATTATTTTGGGAAGCTCCACAACTCATTAGTGGTGGTGCGTTAAGACAATCAGAAATACTATCAGACATTCCCAAATGGGCACATTTATAGGCCTACATTTGCGCGCAGGCCAGGTAGACTAATTCTACTGCTATCAAATCAAAATGTATTTGTCACGTGCGCCAAATACAACAGGTGTAGACCTTACAGTGAAATGCTGACTTACAGGCTCTAACCAACAGTGCAATTTCTAAGTTTAAAAAATGCACTCTACCTACGTAACATTTAGTTTCCTTATATTACGCTGGGAAACCCGTTTTCATGGGCACAGAAATMCTAAATAATTTCAGAGTTTGCTAAATCCAATGGTTCTAACCGAGAGTCACCTTAAATTTGTTGACAACACCCAAATGGATACTGTCATTAACGCGGTTCTTCAATAATTACAAATAATTCTTAATACTGTAGCTGTTTTGTTACAGTCACATGTTCAACTATCATCAGCTGATCCAGGAAATAATTTTCTGAATGACAGTCACATGACAAACATCATGACATGCAACAACAACCAAAGTGCTTCTTCATTCATTATTCTGGTAAAGACAGTTATGCCGTGCTCCATGTTGGATCCAACATCCCTAACAAATTGATGTTTATAATGTGTTTTTGTCTGCTTGATTTACAATAGGGTCTTGTTAGTCTGTTTGCACACAGAGATACTTAGCTCATGTGTAGAGAACTGTTCCTTGATGGATAGGCTATTGTACAACACACCGAGCTATTTTCCTTAATTCATGACATTTAGAATGACAACACATTACAGAGTACTCTAGTGGGATTATTGACTAAATTATCTGGTGATCAGGTTATGTCATGACAAAGACATTTTAGTTTCCATGTTTCACCTGAAATATTAAATTATATATAGTCATAGGTCTATGTTGTTAGGTGAAGTTATGGGTCCTACAGTAGGTCTATGTTATAGTTATGGGTCCTACAGTAGGTCTGTTATTGTTAGGTGAAGTTATGGGTCCTACAGTAGGTCTATGTTGTTGTTAGGAGAAGTTATGTTAAACACTTAGTGGACAAACCCTCATTGTCAGGCTGATGGCAAAGCTAGTCAAATAGCATTTTAAGTGTTTTTTTTAAAGTATTAAGCAGTTGATTTGCAACAGTAGCACAAAGATTATATTAAGCAGGACATTCAAATGAGGTTTACAATTATAATCCAAAAGTAATGTGAAATGCACTCATAAGCAACCTGGAAATGGAGGCTATATTTGCTGTCAGCCTGTGACAAATCCCCTGAGTTTTCCCCCACAGTGGTGAATTAGTGAATAGACACAGAGCTTAATGTGAGTTTCCTTGAGTAGCACTCCTGATCTTGCGCTGATAGTGTGCTGTAATATTCAGAATACATTGTTAAAAACTAAAATCTTGGCTCACCATTTTTGTTCCAGGGAGATATACTACATCCATAACTAGTAGTTTCCTCATTAGCAGATATACTACATCCATAACTAGTGGTTTCCTCATTAGCAGATATACTACATCCATAACTAGTCTTAATGAGGAAACACTAGTTATGGATGTAGTTATTCTGCTAATGAGGAAACACTAGTTATGGATGTAGATATCTGCTAATGAGGAAACCACTAGTTATGGATGTAGTATATCTGTAATGAGGAAACATAGTTATGGATGTGGTATCTTGCTAATGAGGAAACCACTAGTTATGGATGTAGTATATCTGGTAATAGGAAACCACTAGTTATGAATGTAGTATATCTGGTAATGAGGAAACCACTAGTTATGGATGTAGTATATCTGCTAATGAGGAAACCAGAGTTATGGATGTAGTATATCTGGTAATGAGGAAACCACTAGTTATGGATGTAGTATATCTGGTAATGAGGAAACCACTAGTTATGGATGTAGTATATCTGGTAATGAGGAAACCACTAGTTATGGATGAGTATATCTGGTAATGAGGAAACCACTAGTTATGGATGTAGTTATCTGCTAATGAGGAAACCACTAGTTATGGATGTAGTATACTTGGTAGAGGAAACCACTAGTTATGGATGTAGTATATCTGGTAAGAGGAAACCACTAGTTATGGATGTAGTATATCTGGTAATGAGGAAACCACAAGTTATGGATGTAGTATATCTGGTAATGAGGAAAGAACTAGTTATGGATGTAGTATATCTGGTAAGAGGAAACACTAGTTATGGATGTAGTATACTGGTAATGAGGAAACCACAAGTTATGGATGTAGTATATCTGGTAATGAGGAAAACTAGTTATGGATGTAGTATATCTGCTAATGAGGAAACACTAGTTATGGATGTAGTATATCTGCTATAATGAGGAAACCACTAGTTATGGATGTAGTATATCTGCTAATGAGGAAACCACTAGTTATGGATGTAGTATATCTGCTTAATGAGGAAACCACTAGTTATGGATGTAGTATATCTGGTAGAATCTTTGCTAATGAGGAAACCATAGTTATGGATGTAGTATATCTGGTAATGAGGAAACCACTAGTTATGGATGTAGTATATCTGGTAATGAGGAAACCACTAGTTATGGATGTGGTATATCTG
>NW_019942699.1:115198-125184 GCF_002910315.2 Salvelinus sp. IW2-2015
TGTAAGTATATCTGGTAAAGAGGAAACCACTAGTTATGGATGTAGTATTATCTGGTAATGAGGAAACACAAGTTATGGATTTATGTTAGATACGGTAATGAGGAAAGAACTAGTTATGGATGTAGTATATCTGGTAATGAGGAAACCACTAGTTATGGATTAGTATATCTGGTAATGAGGAAACACTAGTTATGGATTAGTATATCTGTAATGAGGAAACCACTAGTTATGGATGTAGTATATCTGTAATGAGGAAACACTAGTTATGGATGTAGTATATCTGCTAATGAGGAAACCACTAGTTATGGATGTAGTATATCTGCTAATGAGGAAACCACTAGTTATGGATGTAGTATATCTGGTAATGAGGAAACCACTAGTTATGGATGTGTATATCTGTAATGAGGAACCACTAGTTATGGATGTAGTATATCTGGTAATGAGGAACCACTAGTTATGGATGTAGTAATTCTGGTAATGAGGAAACCACTAGTTATGGATGTAGTATATCTGCTAATGAGGAAACCACTAGTTATGGATGTAGTATATCTGGTAATGAGGAAACCACTAGTTATGGATGTAGTATATCTGGTAATGAGGAAACCACTAGTTATGGATGTAGTATATCTGGTAATGAGGAAACCACTAGTTATGGATGTAGTATATCTGGTAATGAGGAAACCACTAGTTATGGATGTAGTATATCTGTAATGAGGAAACACTAGTTATGGATGTAGTATATCTGGTAATGAGGAAACCACTAGTTATGGATGTAGTATATCTGGTAATGAGGAACCACTAGTTATGGATGTAGTATATCTGGTAATGAGGAAACCACTAGTTATGGATGTAGTATATCTGGTAATGAGGAAAACTAGTTATGGATGTAGTATATCTGGTAATGAGGAAACCACTAGTTATGGATGTAGTATAACTGGTAATGAGGAAACCACTAGTTATGGATGTAGTATATCTGGTAATGAGGAAACCACTAGTTATGGATAGTATATCTGGTAATGAGGAAACCACTAGTTATGGATGTAGTATATCTGCTAATGAGGAAACCACTAGTTATGGATGTAGTATATCTGTAATGAGGAAACCACTAGTTATGGATGTAGTATATCTGCTAATGAGGAAACCACTAGTTATGGATGTAGATATCTGCTAATGAGGAAACCACTAGTTATGGATGTAGTATATCTGTAATGAGGAAACACTAGTTATGATGATGGATATTGCTAATGAGGAAACACTAGTTATGGATGTAGTATATCTGGTAATGAGGAAACCACTAGTTATGGATGTAGTATATCTGGTAATGAGGAAACCACTAGTTATGGATGTAGTATATCTGTAATGAGGAAACACGTAGTTATGGATGTAGTATATCTGGTAATGAGGAAACCACTAGTTATGGATGTAGTATATCTGGTAATGAGGAAACCACTAGTTATGGATGTAGTATATCTGTAATGAGGAAACCACTAGTTATGGATGTAGTATATCTGGTAATGAGGAAACCACTAGTTATGGATGTAGTATATCTGTAATGAGGAAACCACTAGTTATGGATGTAGTATATCTGGTAAGAGGAACACTAGTTATGGATGTAGTATATCTGGTAATGAGGAAACCACTAGTTATGGATGTAGTATATCTGGTAATGAGGAAACCACTAGTTATGGATGTAGTATATCTGGTAATGAGGAAAACTAGTTATGGATGTAGTATATCTGGTAATGAGGAAACCACTAGTTATGGATGTAGTATAACTGGTAATGAGGAAACCACAGTTATGGATGTAGTATATCTGGTAATGAGGAAAACTAGTTATGGATGTAGTATATCTGCTAATGAGGAAACCACTAGTTATGGATGTATATATCTGCTTAATGAGGAAACCACTAGTTATGGATGTAGTATATCTGCTAATGAGGAAACCACTAGTTATGGATGTAGTATATCTGCTATGAGGAAACCACTAGTTATGGATGTAGTATATCTGGTTGAGAAACTCCTCTGCTAATGAGGAAACCGATAGTTATGGATGTAGTATATCTGGTAATGAGGAAACCACTAGTTATGGATGTAGTATATCTGGTAATGAGGAAACCACTAGTTATGGATGTGTATATCTGGTAATGAGGAAACCACTAGTTATGGATGAGTATATCGGTAATGAGGAAACCACTAGTTATGGATGTAGTATATCTGGTTGAGAAATCCCTTGCTAATGAGACATAGTTATGGATGTAGTATATCTGGTAATGAGGAAACCACTAGTTATGGATGTAGTATATCTGGTAATGAGGAAACCACTAGTTATGGATATAGTATATCTGGTAATGAGGAAACACTAGTTATGGATTAGTATATCTGCTAATGAGGAACCACTAGTTATGGATGTAGTATCTGCTAATGAGAAACCACTAGTTATGGATGTAGTATATCTGCTAATGAGGAAACCACTAGTTATGGATGTGTATATCTGGCTAATGAGGAAACCACTAGTTATGGATGTAGTATATCTGGTAATTAGGAACCACTAGTTATGGATGTAGTATATCTGGTAATGAGGAAACCACGAGTTATGGATGTAGTATATCTGCTAATGAGGAAACCACAGTTATGGATGTAGTATATCTGGTAATGAGGAAACCACTAGTTATGGATGTAGTATATCTGGTAATGAGGAAACCACTAGTTATGGATGTAGTATATCTGGTAATGAGGAAACCACTAGTTATGGATGTAGTATATCTGTAATGAGGAAACACAGTTATGGATGTAGTATATCTGGTAAAGAGGAAACCACTAGTTATGGATGTAGTATATCTGGTAAAGAGGAAACCACTAGTTATGGATGTAGTATATTCTGTAATGAGGAAACCACAAGTTATGGATGTAGTATATCTGGTAATGAGGAAAGAACTAGTTATGATGTAGTATATCTGGTAAAGGACTAGTTATGGAGTAGTATATCTGGTAATGAGGAAACCACTAGTTATGGATGTAGTATATCTGGTAATGAGGAAAAACTAGTTATGGATGTAGTATATCTGCTAATGAGGAAACCACTAGTTATGGATGTAGTATATCTGGCTTAATGAGGAAACCACTAGTTATGGATGTAGTATATCTGCTAATGAGGAAACCACTAGTTATGGATGTAGTATATCTGCTAATGAGGAAACCACTAGTTATGGATGTAGTATATCTGCTAATGAGGAAACCACTAGTTATGGATGTAGTATATCTGGTGAGAAACTCCTGCTAATGAGGAAACCGATAGTTATGGAGTAGTATATCTGTAATGAGGAAACCACTAGTTATGGATGTAGTAAATCTGGTAATGAGGAAACCACTAGTTATGGATGTGGTAATCTGGTAATGAGGAAACCACTATTAGGATGCAGTATATCAGGTAATGAGGAAACCACTAGTTATGGATGTAGTATATCTGCTAATGAGGAAACCACTAGTTATGGATGTAGATATCTGCTATGAGGAAACCACTAGTTATGGATGTAGTATATCTGCTAATGAGGAAACCACTAGTTATGGATTGGTATATCTGCTAAGAGGAAACCACTAGTTATGGATGTAGTATATCTGGTAATTAGGAAACCACTAGTTATGGAGTAGTATATCTGGTAATGAGGAAACCACTAGTTATGGATGTAGTATATCTGGTAATGAGGAAACCACTAGTTATGGATGTAGTATATCTGGTAATGAGGAAACACTAGTTATGGATGTAGTATATCTGCTAATGAGGAAACCACTAGTTATGGATGAGTATATCTGCTAATGAGGAAACACTAGTTATGGATGTAGTTATCTCGTAATGAGGAAACCACTAGTTATGGATGTAGTATATCTTGCTAATGAGGAAACCACTAGTTATGGATGTAGTATATCTGGTAATGAGGGAACCACTAGTTATGGATGTAGTATATCTGTAATGAGGAAACCACTAGTTATGGATGTGTATATCTGGTAATGAGGAAACCACTAGTTATGGATGGAGTATCTCGGTAATGAGGAAACCACTAGTTATGGATGTAGTATATCGTAGGTTGAAAATCTGCTAATGAGGAACCATAGTTATGGATGTAGTATATCTGTAATGAGGGAACCACTAGTTATGGATGTAGTATATCTGGTAATGAGGAAACCACTAGTTATGGATGTAGTATATCTGGTAATAGAGGAAACCACTAGTTATGGATGTAGTATATCTGCTAATGAGGAAACCACTAGTTATGGATGTAGTATATCTGGTAATGAGGAAACCACTAGTTATGGATTAGATATCTGGTAATGAGGAAACCACTAGTTATGGATTATAGTATATCTGCTAATGAGGAAACCACTAGTTATGGATGTAGTATATCTGCTAATGAGGAAACCACTAGTTATGGATGTAGTATACTGTAATGAGGAAACCACAGTTATGGATGTAGTATATCTGTAATGAGGAAACCACTAGTTATGGATGTGAGTAATCTGCTAATGAGGAAACCACTAGTTATGGATGTAGTATATCTGCTAATGAGGAAACCACTAGTTATGGATGTAGTATATCTGTAATGAGGAAACCACTAGTTATGGATGTAGATATATCTGGTAATGAGGAAACCACTAGTTATGGATGTAGTATATCTGCTAATGAGGAAACCACTAGTTATGGATGTAGTATATCTGCTAATGAGGAAACCACTAGTTATGGATGTGTATATCTGCTTATGAGAAACCCAGATATGCTACATCCATAACTAGTGGTTTCCTCATTAGCAGATATACTATATCCATAACTAGTGGTTTCCTCATTACCAGATATACTATATCCATAACTAGTGGTTTCCTCATTACCAGATATACTACATCCATAACTAGTGGTTTCCTCATTACCAGATATACTACATCCATAACTATCGGTTGCCTCATTAGCAAGGGGGAGTTTCTGCAACCAGATATACTACATCCATAACTAGTGGTTTCCTCATTACCTGATATACTGCATCCATAACTAGTGGTTTCCTCATTACCAGATATACCACATCCATAACTAGTGGTTTCCTCATTACCAGATATACTACATCCATAACTAGTGGTTTCCTCATTACCAGATATACTACATCCATAACTATCGGTTTCCTCATTAGCAAGGAGGAGTTTCTGCAACCAGATATACTACATCCATAACTAGTGGTTTCCTCATAAGCAGATATACTACATCCATAACTAGTGGTTTCCTCATTAGCAGATATACTACATCCATAACTAGTGGTTTCCTCATTATAGCAGATATACTACATCCATAACTAGTGGTTTCCTCATTAGCAGATATACTACATCCATAACTAGTTCTTTCCTCATTACCAGATATACTACATCCATAACTTGTGGTTTCCTCATTACCAGTTATACTACATCCATAACTAGTGGTTTCCTCTTTACCAGATATACTACATCCATAACTAGTTCTTTCCTCATTACCAGATATACTACATCCATAACTTGTGGTTTCCTCATTACCAGATATACTACATCCATAACTAGTGGTTTCCTCTTTACCAGATATACTACATCCATAACTAGTGGTTTCCTCTTTACCAGATATACTACATCCATAACTWGTKGTTTCCTCATTAGCAGATATACTACATCCATAACTAGTGGTTTCCTCATTACCAGATATACTCATCCATAACTAGTGGTTTCCTCATTACCAGATATACTACATCCATAACTAGTGGTTTCCTCATTACCAGATATACTACATCCATAACTCGTGGTTTCCTCATTAGCAGATTTACTACATCCATAACTAGTGGTTTCCTCATTAGCAGGGAGGAGTTTCTGCAATCAAATTGTATGCGCTTTGCCCTCGTGCCGCAATTTTAGCAAACACAGAAAGGGGCCTATATTGGAGACAAAAAAATGTATTTCTGGTTACTACTAATGTGAAAACAAGACAAAATATGAATGTTGCTAACTTGACTGTCGTAATTGTCAAATAATTGAACAGGCGTCAATTGTTGTACAACTTCATGGGTATGCTCTGGGCATCACCTTTTACCTCAAATAAACAGTGGATTTCTGCTGTTGTGGGCCTTAACCGTCTGTCTGACTTTGTCATTCACACAGGAGAGAGACGGGACAATCGTGGATCCTTTGTGGAGCCTCAACAACATGATGCTGACGAGGCAGAGAAAAGTCTCTCCACATCAGAACACCTCAAGAAACACCAGCAGAGACCCACAGGGAATAAGTCTCACCACTGCTCTGACTGTGGGAAAATATTAAACTCTTCAGTAAAACTTAAAATACATCAAAGAATTCACACTGGAGAGAAACCTTTTGGCTGTGAGCAATGTGGGAAGAGTTTTAGTCGGCTACAAACCCTGAAATCACACCAGAGAATACACACTGGTGAGAAACCTTATAGCTGTAATCAATGTGGGAAGAGTTTTACTCAGCTAAACAGCCTGATAGTACACCAGCGGACACACACAGGAGAAAAATCTTATAGCTGTAGTCAATGTGGGAGGAGTTTTTCTACATCTAGCTATCTAACTATACACCAGAGAACACACACAGGAGAGAAACCATATAGCTGTAATCAATGTGGGAAGAGTTTTACTCAGCTAAACAGCCTGATAGTACACCAGCGGACACACACAGGAGAGAAACCTTTTGGCTGTGATCAATGTGGAAAGAGTTTTGGTACATCTGGCTGCCTGAATACACACCAGAGAACACACACAGGAGAGAAACCTTATACCTGTGATCAATGTGGAAAGAGTTTTGGTACATCTGGCTCCCTGAATACACATCAGAGAACACATACAGGAGAGAAGTCTTATAGCTGTAGTCAGTGTGGGAAGAGTTTTACTCAGCTAAATAGCCTGATAGTACACCAGCGGACACACTCAGGAGAGAAACCTTATAGCTGTGAACAATGTGGGAAGAGTTTTACTACATCTAGCCAGCTGACTATACACCAGAGAACACACACAGGAGAGAAATCTTATAGCTGTGATCAATGTGGGAAGAGTTTTACTACATCTAGCCAGCTGACTATACACCAGAGAACACACACAGGACATAATCTTTATAGCTGTACTCAATGTGCGAAGAGTTTTTCTACATCTAGCTATCTAACTATACACCAGAGAACACACACAGGAGAGAAACCATTTAGTTGTAATCAATGTGGGAGGAGTTTTACTTGGCTAAACAGCCTGGTATCACACCAGAGAACACACACAGGAGAGAAACCTCACAGCTGTAATCAATGTGGGAAGAGATACTCTGATAAAAGATCTCTGACTAAACATCAGAAAATACATTGAGTTGTTTCATGATATCAATGAAATAATGTAGAATGTTTTTAATATTGTGGAAGTATTTTATTAACGTCAATGTAGAATGTTTTAACATTGTAGTAGGAGATAAAATGTAAAATATGTACAAAATGTAGCTAGGTGTTTTCTACAAGTTGTCCTCTAACCAGTGATGTACACATTATTCCCAGATTCCGTGTGGCTTTTGAGCTGTTAGTTTTAACAGGACGTGCAACCTCATCTCCCTCCTCTTGGCACAATTGATTTCAACATGATATCGATGAGTGATGACAAATAAGTGTTGCGTTCCTTTGTTTAGCGACCCCTACATTTAAATGCATCACTCCAAAATGTAGCTGACTGTCTTCTGCAGGTTGTCCTCTAACCAGTGAGGTAAAATATATCTCCCATTTCCATGTTTTTTTAGTTGTGTTAGTTTCAACAGCACCTACAACCTGATTTCCCCCCCCCCCCCCCTAATTGATATCAGTGATTTATTGCTACTTGTCAAAACAACAGCGTTTTTGGTGCTTGTGCAATTTATAAGGTGCTTTCAAAAATAAATACAAGTTATATGATTCTTGTGGCAGATGTTTTTATGTAAATAGCACATGTTATGTTTAGGTTTTCAATTAATCACAAACTTCTTCTGCATTTGGACAGGTTAAAACTGGGGGTATCCCACCTAGCAAAATGTCACTGAAAGTAAGATATGCCCAATGTACAATATAAGTTTGGTTTTAGTTGAAAATATATATTTTTTATTTCAACATACTTGCAGCCTATACACATGGACGCAGTATAATAAATTGGTCTATAATCAATTTTATTAACAAACCTAATAAATTGAGTAATAAATATAGGATATATTTGTTGTCTTAAGGGGGAAGGTGTTACAGGCTTTGGTTTTTCCATTTATGTTTTGAGGTTGGACTTTAGCACGTAGGGCGTACTGATTGGTGTCACCTCATTAGTCAGTATGTGTTACACCTGTGCTGGCTTGTCCATCTCGTTAGTGGGAAGGTGTTTCACCTGAGCAGGTCCAGGTTCTATTTAAGAGTGTCTGGCCCAGTGCTCCAGTTGTCTTGATAGATGTGGAGAGTCAACACCTTTAGTTGCTCCACTTCCTGTCTTTTGGTGTGGGTTTGTCTTTTTTTGGCATTTCCTTGGGCTGCTCGTTAGTCTTCTGTTTGTTGTGTACTAAATATATWTWTTTTTTTCCTGTGAAGCCATTGTGTTGCATCCATGTCTGAAATGTGCTGTATAAATAAAGCTTGATTTGAGTTCAACCAATGATTGACCAATCAAGAGACTATTGGTCCCTTTTAGTATGAAAAACAGTTTCAATCCCACTTTTCCAGCCTGCTGAAGCCGTGGTGKWGTGGTAAACACCACCCCCGGCTCTACCGGGGGCTTGAGGTGATCTCCCACAGCTCTAATTATTTCAGGTTCTGTTGCCTTGTTGTTCCGTTTCTTGACTGCCCCTGCAACACAGAAACACATTTAGTCATATTATATAAAACACTCAAAGTAATGGATATGGAGCATCTACGGCCTCAGTTACACCTGGCACCTAAATGTGACTTCTGTCATCTGATCACTCCAAGCTGCATTAGGTCTGGATGCACAAAAGTCACAATGTGTTCGCATTAGGTTTAGATCTGCCAGGATGGGCATTGTGTTCGGAATTTGAGTCAGGCCACCGAATATGCATAAGCAATGTAAAGAGATGGGGTGAATGAGTGGGGAAAAATACATTTGACACAAATTACCTTCATAACAAAGAACAAATGTGTGTGCCTGAGTGGAAATGTACTTTCATATAGCCAAAAGGGGTAAGAAATTACACCAATATCAGTGGACAATTTGCACTAATGTAAATAAACATAGATGATGGAACATATTCCCTTTTGCTGACGTGATGAACCACTAAGGGGACATAAATATTTACCATGTGTGACCTCTCACCTCTCTGGCTGTAGAAGTGTTCTTCCTAACCAGTCCTTCAACAGCTCTCTGACTGAGCTCCACCCTCACTGGGTCTTCAGAGGAGAGGAAGGCTGAGGAGGGATGGAAGGATGAATGGATCAGTCAGTCAATAAAGTGTAGAGCTGCTGTCTAACAAAATCACTATTTTAGTAGTTCATTAAAGGCTTTATGACTGCTGAATACCAACTATCAATCACTTAGATCATGTATGTTCAGGTAGAGATACATCCTCGGGACGTCCCTAGCCCATTGAAGTTGACATTTAAAATAGTTAAGGTAAGGGTTAAGGTTGGGGTTTAGGGTAGTGATGTCCCAAGGATCCCAGATAGCATTGACCATCATGCATTATTCTGTCTCTTTTACATAGCAGGTGTAAAAGAAACACAGACAAGACAAGTAAGCACGCAATGGATTATGGTAATTGTAGTTAATTACATTTCATGCGCTAAACTATGTTGAATATTGGCCTGTTGGAAACTACAACTCTACTACATCACACAGTTCAGTCTGGATCTGATTTATCTCTAGAGAAACTACAACTCCCTACTACATCACACAGTTCAGTCTGGATCTGATTTATGAGAGAGACCGTTCACGACCTCTGTTTCATTACATTGGTAATGTCAGAAGTGTCGCCTTGAT
>NW_019942699.1:127337-139652 GCF_002910315.2 Salvelinus sp. IW2-2015
CGCTAGGAAGAAAAACTACAACCTCTACTACATCACACAGTTCAGGCTGGGTCTGCTTTAGCTCTAGACACTCGCTTGCTTGCCCCAATTCAGGGAACCGTTGATCTACTTCAGAGGAACTGTGTGGAAAGTGATTTCCTGTTGTTTTGACACCTCATTAGAAGACTAGAATAACTAGCTGTTGCTACAGAACGAGACGACCAATTCACAGTTAGTCTGTGTCTCGTTCTCCACACACGTACACATACCAAGATCAGGGTTTTTCTATATGCACAAGATAGTTTGACTATATAAAGGCTTCTGAACTCCTTGTGTCATTGAGCTTTCGGCCTTCCACCTCAGAGTGTAGGGCTGACCAGCTACAATATTGCAATTCTTATCAAATAAAGGTTGATTGTTTTGAAATGACAAAGTCTCTCCAGATTGGTTAGAATTTCCACCTCAATGTGCAGTAGGCTTTTTCAATACCAACAATGATAGACCAGACTCATAGTGCAGAATGAATGACTGACTGCCCAGTTCAACGTCAGTTCACCTTCTCACCTCACACTTTAATTGGAGCAGCAGCAGCTGACTGCCCGGTTCAACGTCAGTTCACCGTCTCACCTCAACTGTATCGGAGCAGCAGCAGTTGACCGCCCCAGTTCAAAGTTAGTTCACCGTCTCACCTCATACTGTATTGGAGCAGCAGCAGCTGACTGCCCAGTTCAACATCAGTTTCACCGTCTCACCTCATACTGTATTGGACAAGCAGCAGCTGACTGCCCAGTTCAATGTTAGTTCACCGTCTCACCTCATACTGTATTGGAGCAGCAGCAGCTGACTGCCCAGTTCAACATCAGTTCACCGTCTCACCTCATACTGTATTGAGCAGCAGCAGCTGACTGCCCAGTTCAATGTTAGTTCACCGTCTCACCTCATAATGTATTGGAGCAGCAGCTGACTGCCCGTTCAACATCAGTTCACCTTCTCACCTCATACTGTATTGGAGCAGCAGCAGCTGACTTGAGCTTTGATGCTAATCAGCATGTTTGAATCTGAGAGTAAATAGAGCCGACTACACTCTAAAAATGAAGGGTTTCAACTGGAGTTTTTCTCAGATCCCTAAGAACCGTAGGGTTGCATCCACGACAGTGCGTGTGCTTGGCCGGTGAGCGCGTTCCTGTAAGACGTAGAGTCGCAAGCTAGCGCGAGGACGCGCTCTTTGAAAGGAGGGAGTAGTGTAACGACCCTCGGTTTATAAGCGCGGAAATCGACTCTGCCGCACGAGCATGCTTTTGCGGCACAGTTGATAGCGCGCCGGACTTCGGGCTAGAAGGTTGAGGGCTCGAGACCTGCTCCCTGCTGTTTCATTACAATACTATCCCATTTTGGAAACGTTACATGACAATACTATCCCATTTTGGAAACGTTACATGTACAATACTATCCCATTTTGGAAACGTAACATGTACGCCCCCTTGTGGAAGGAAATTAATAGCTTAGATGGTAGCTGTAGATGGGATTCAAATCATAATGGTATTAATACAGTGTCTTGACCACCTCTTTTGTATAAATGCCCTTCAGAATACAAACACAGTATTGCCACGCAGCAAAATGTTGCGTATAATCTTAAAAGTCAGTCTGATAAAATATTGAACAATTTGTGTACAAATATATTGTTACTGTATGGCAGTACTGTATTGGCTAGTGCTTTCTCCAATATGTTCTTCTATTTTACATTCATTGTATGTCGATGCCATTTATCTTCCAATATTTATTTAATATATATATATATATATATATATTTGTTTTAATGCTTGTAAGACTATTCTTTGACACATTTTCTCTTCCTTTGAAATTCTTATAGGACAGAACATGGACACAATGCAATTGGGATCAAGAAGAAGGTACAGATATGTTGTAGGACAGCTGCATTTGATGTGTACATTTAACCTACATAGCAGTCAATACAAACTGACATCTATTAGCATACAAATGTGTGCAAATTATCTTTTCAGATCTTCTCAGAAATGAATCCATGAGTCCATGGAATGGATATAGACAAAAAGATAATTCAAGGACTATCAGAGGTCGAGAGGCGAGGCAGGGGTGAGGACATCATCCTGCTATTTTGACAGTCCCTGAAGGACAATACAGAACAGGGATTTGCTCTGATTCCTTCCCTTTCTCTAATGTATTTTGTAATAAAATTAGCAAGTGTAGTAAGATCATTGCTTTACTTTACTAGGACTGGAGACCACAGCAGCGATCCTGCTCTTGCCCTACCTCTTCAATGAGGACCCAAGTGGCCTTTATGTCCGTGACATGGTATGCCTATGCACCAATCATCTGTTTCTTCATAAACATAGGTGTGCATGCTTATATAAAACTACAGCTGAACATTTGTTCTGTTCTTTGTATGTGTATTCATCTTTTCTTACTTTTGTTGACACAGATTTCACCACTCTTCACTCCTTTACTGCACATCGGCGGAAATCCATTTCACCATTAGAGTGAAATCCTGCTGGCCTTTGATGGGGAGAACATCCACGCCCTAGAGGACGTCCCCATGGGACTTGGGGCTCTGCTAAGGTTGTATTTTATTTTTTTTCTTAAATTTCACAAAAATGTCAGAAAAACACTTATGTTGTTAAGTTACTGTGTTCTGGGGATAAGAGAAGTTGGGGTGAAGTTACCAGGGCCGGTCATAAAGATGGMAAACTTCCTAACATAACTAAGTGAATATGATATACACACTAAMGCTGAAAAATCTGTATTTAGCATCAAGTCTACAATATTGTTAATTTACCTATGATTTGTTTTTAATGTATGTTGTTTTTATTGTACATCATTATTTTTATATATTTTTTTAAATGTCATGAAAAGCACTATACAAAGTAAATTTATTATTTATTATGGTCTGACATGTCTGCAGAAATATTGCAATTTTGTAATGTGTTTGTTTGGTAAACTGTTTTGTAAATATTAATTCACATTTGTGGTGCCACTAAATAAACAATTAATTATTTAAATCAATACTGTCAATATTGTTATTATTATTATTATTAAAATATTTTTTTATAACGGAGGGAGGGTGGACCCAAAAGGTTCTTTGAGGAACCATGATAAGGGGTTCTTCAAAGAACTTATAGGGGTTCCCACAAAAGGTTCTTCAAATACATTTTAGGGGTTCCCCCACAGTTTCAATTTGAAGAAGCCCTAAAGGATACTCCAGGAACATTTACTTTGTGTATATTGTGTAAAAGTGTATATTGATAAAAGTCACCTTGTCCGAGAGACATTTACATAGTTATACACAGCCCAATTTGGGATGACTATTTTGGGGGGAAATACCGGCCACAACAGACAGACCTGATATCGCCCATAATTCGACGTCCTTGGACGTCACGGGCTGAGTGGGTATGACCAAAGTTATTCTAGTTAGCTACACTTTATAGTACATTTTTACACTATAATACATGTTTCTGATGCCACATCACCCGTTTTCAAAGGGATAGAGTTGTGCCCATCGAATTGTGTTTTTATTCTTATGGATTGACTGATGTAGGTTATACATTTTGGCGATTTACATATTACTTTTAAGGCTGGAACAATTCATAATGGTAAAGCCGAAAGAAGGGACAGTTGTAAAGTTTGGTTTTATTCTTGTCCACTGGTAAGAAGAGGACAGTTAGTCGCGCTCACTGGGATATATTTGGCTGTAAGAGATTCAGGTCTGAATAGTTGAATCGTAAAAGTTTCGTGATAGTTTCTGGTGATTGATTCTTGGTTTTGATTGTATTAGGTAACACAGTGAATTTGGGAATAAGCAAAGTTAATGTATGTCAACCATAATCTGTTTCCATTATGTGGAACCTTGTCACGTCAGTAAAGTGAATTTGCAGGTTGAGTTAATTTTTATTTTAAAGGGGTACACATACATATGGAATATTAGAATGTTTTAATTTCTGAGTTTTAATTAAAAACATGGGAATCCTGTTAGAGAAAAGGGAATGTTCTGAAACCTGGGATACAACATGTAGAAAATGTTTGATGGTTTTTCTTTAATTTGTCTAATAGAGTAAGAAACACTTCTTTGAAGGGGTAGAATGACTTATGACCTCTATAATAGCTTTCATTTGTGGTCTGATCAGCCCTCAATGGAAGCTATTTGGATGGAGAATTTAAGGTAATTTGCAATACTGATTTCAAGGTAACTCCGTGAAATTGATAAGGAGAGTTATGTGTTAAAAATGGGGGAGGATATGGTCCTTTGAGGTTTGGACAGGACATATTTTAAGCCAATAGGGCAGGAAAATAGATTGAAGTGGAAATAGTGATTTTATAAGCAAAAAAATGTATTATGAAAATAAATATGTTGCGTTCTTAGGGATGGTAAATTACTGTAGATAATGGATCCCACACTATGCAACATATATGAAATTATTGATGAGACTTGATTCACAGATATAATTGTTAGATAAAATACAGTGGGCTCCCAAGGGAGATTTCATTAGTACAGAAAACATATGCTATGTTTAGCATTCGTTTTGGCTTTATTTAATCATTAGAAGATTTTTATTAATAGTAAAAAGTTGACAGGGATATATGGCATCTGTGGTGATCCAGTCATTGAGAGTTCTTGGAATGATTAACTATTGTCGAGCATGGTACCATACTTTTCCTTGCATACAGAACAACTTAGCGAGTTGATTTTATGGTAAAGCTATGGCAGCAAAAGATAAGATCGAGTGGACGGAGGAGCTGAGAAAACAGTTGTAGACATTAAGAGCAGTAATTTATCGATTTTATTATTGGAACATAAGATGGCTTACATGTCACCAGCAAGACATTTGTCTTGCATGATAATTCTGTTGAGCATGCCGAATCTAACAATTGAACGGTGTACTACCTTAAACCCCTCCACTTTGATCCCCATAGCCACTGATGGGTGCCCCCATGACTGTGTAGCGGAGACGGAGAAAGTTGTTCTCCCTAGACCAGATCTAACTGATTTGCCTTTGCCTGAGGCGGAAATAACTATGTTTGTGGATGAGTCCTCAAGAAAAAACCCAGATGGCTCGAATGCCACTGGATATGCAGTAGTGACTCTTACTGGGGTGTTGGAAGCTGAAGCATTACCAAAAAATTACTCTGCYCAGCAAGCTGAAATTGTCTCCCTCACCAGGGCTTGTGAATTGGGAAAGGGTAAACGCATTAACATACATGCGGATAGTGCTTATGCTTTTAACACCATCCATGTATTTGCAGCTCAGTGGAGAAACAGGGGTATGATCACTACGGCAGGAAAACTATTACACATGCGCAGCTAATTTTAAAATTGCTAGAAGCAGTCTTATTACCAGAGAAGATAACGATTTGTAAATGCGAAGCACATACGAAAGGCACTGACTACGTCTGTATTGGCAACCGAAAGGCAGATCCTGAAGCTAAGAGAGCTGGCGAAAAGCCAAACTCTCCCACAGATTCTCACTTGAAGGAAGAAGTTACTATTGACACAAAATTAGTGAAGGAAAGTCAGCTTCGTGCCCCAGTTAARGAAGTTACTAGATGGGTTAAGATGGGGGCCGTTGACAAAAGAGGAATTTGGCACAAAGGGAACCTCCCTATTTTACCTAAGTCATTGTTTAGATAGGTAGCAATATGAATACATGGGCGGAGCCATGTATCAACCGGAGGGATGGTAGGGATAATTAGACAACACTTTGTAGCATACGGAATAACTAACTATTAAAAATATATATATAATAATAATTTTAAAAAATTGTTCACGTTGTGGTATATGTGCACAGAATAAGCACCAGGGTAGACAGAAAGCAGGTTAGGAAAGACGTTGAGGCCTAGGTGATAACGAACAACTTAAAGTTTTATTATAATAGATAAATATAGCAAATGGGTAGAAGCGTTCCCAACTTAGTTGGCGGACACGATTTGGGCAGTTAAAATATTAGGTTGAGGTATTATCCCTAGAGTTGGTTTACTAGGATCTCTGTCTTTAAATAATGGAATAATGGACTGATTCAATGGAATAATGGAAGTATGTGCTTCGCATATAGTGGGTTCTGTTAAACCACCGCCTTTGCCATTAGAATAGCTGAGAGAGTCACTTGGGTCCACGTTACCCACTGCAAGAAGGTCTGTACCCATATAAGCACTGCTGATCACACACAGAGTTAGGATAAGAACCGAGTACCAACAGGATMCGGGGGTTACCTCCTTAACGAAGATTTCCTATCCCCGACCGTTCATCACTGTGGGTGATCCTAGAAGTGTGAGTATGSGGTGGTACCTAGCAGACCGACTAAGGGCAGGCGAGGGTTGGCGGTTTTTGGGAAGAGTAGGGGCTCTGATCTGCATCCTAGTCTTTGAAACCTTTCTGATACATCCAAATCCACCACCTGCCGGTACTAATTATATGACACCATTGTCATTGATAAGAAGTAATAGATACACTATATAATACACTGATGAGTGGCTTACAGAATAAGTAGTCAAAGAAGATCAAGATGTAGGATTTAAGGTTAACATTCAAAAATTCCCTAGGAAAGCAAATAAATGTACAGGGATTGGGATGGCCAGATTGAAGTACTAGGCCAACCCACCTTGGTTCACTTTAACKTCTGATGAGTACCAGTGTTATAGATACAAGAATGGCACCGAGAACTTAGATGATTTGAATGGCTGAAAGGTAATCGTTAATGTGACTGACTTAGGTTTGGAAGTACAGGAGACAATTCTTAACCTCACAGCACCTATAACTGATGTAGGGTGGGCTCGTACCAGCAAAGGACGCATACGACAGAAACTACCAAAAAGGGTGTTCAGGAAATTGCTCCCCGGGGTTATTGGTCCAACCAGTTCGAGTTAGTCATCAGAGGCCAGTTATAGGAGGCTAAAGTAGGCACAGGAGGAGTTTTGACCAGGATGGGAGTTTAGATGGATGCTATTGGCATCCTCAGTGAAGTTACAGATTAATACAAAGCTAGGAATCAAATAGGTGAAGACTTAACCACTACATTATTTTGGTGGTTGACAATAAATAAAAATGTGGATTGGATTAATGACATCTATTATAAGCAACAGAGATTCGTGAATGAGAATGGGGATGCAGGAAAGGGGTTCTCTGACCAATTATCCGCCACCTCCCTCATGGCCAGGTAAAATAGACTGACTCTCGATATGTAAATTGGCAGAAAAGGGCGGGGTATGTAGAATGATTGGGGTTCATTGCTGTACGTTTATTTTTGAAATAACACAGCTCCAGGCAGATCAGTGACCAAGACTCTGGCAGAGAACTCTGGGGTGGATAATTCTCTTACAAATTGGTTTGACAGTATGTTTGGGAAATGGAAAATTGTCATAATCACTGTGTTGTGGGACACTTTCACCTGTATGAGTGTTTGATTCCGTGTATGTGAGGTCTCATTTCCAGGACTCTGGAGAGGTTGATGACGCAACAGATGGTGAGATACGGAACTATTCCAAGCTCCGACCAGTGGGATGAAGAATACAGACTTCCAGGCCTAGGAAAGGCTCCGTGTCTTTTAATTACGAAGAGCCAGTGTTAGATGAGACTGTTTTCAATGTTTAGTTAAAGACTGTTCCTTTCATGAAGATTATGATGAAAATCCTGAAAATGGAAGAATTATAATTGGATATAGGCGCAGAACAGTAATTGATGAGGAATCGAATGTAAATACATGTATTGGTTTGGTTTATTCTTGTATAACATTACTGTTTTCATATAGTGGGTGATATGTCAGTATGAATTATTTAGTCATTAAGGGTGGATTGTTAAAATATTTGATCAAGGTTTAAGATAAATGATTAAATAATTCTACCCGGAAACTTAACCATTAGGATTAGAGGTTATGTAGCATGGACAAGGAGTAATTACAAATGATAACCATTGGGGAAGAGAGGAATGTATGTGTGTGCCGAAAGAAAGCAAAGAGACTCCTTAACCTATGTTTGAACCGACCCGGCTATAACTCTGGGGAGATAAGATAGGACAGGGAGAGCCCCTCCAGGTTTCCCGTATCTGGGGGGGACTGGAACCTTCAGCTGAGTGGTAATAAACTGTGGTGAGAATGGTAGAAAAGTAGATAGGATAGCTCTCCTCCTGTTAGTGTGTATGTATGTGCGTAGGTTAAGAGAATGTTATAAGAGGAACATCTTTGGATATGCATGGGAGAATTCTCGCAAATAAACTTGGATTTGATCAATTGTGAGCTGGGAATTCTGTCTGTTTAATTTAAAACCAGAACTTTACAACCTCTGGGTTACAGAACGATTAAGATAATTTACATTTATGAACATTGATTACTAAATTACATAACACTCATACATTTACATCTTTCAATACTTCTAAAATTGGGTTCAGGTATAAAATAATTACAGGTTTAAAACAATTACAGGTGCACCTTACTATCTTATACTACAGTATATCATAAATGGTCTTAACTAGTAACACAGATTCTAGTTTTCATCCAGTTCACAGATAGCTGACTCAGCCTCAGAGCCTCCTGGCTGGGCCCCTTTTACACCTCCACACAGGAATACACACTCAGAGCCTATGAGGATTTTCTAAAAACTACACTTTGCATGTTTTGCTCACATTCTTTTTTTTTAACTAGGTTTGAGTTGTGGTATCCACTCAGATCAAAGGTGGGTTCATCTGCTCCGTTCCCGAAGTGTGGTCTCCCTGAGATCCCAAGTTAGAGGGATCCCTCGTGCACCATTTACCCAGGTCGTCAGGAGCCAGGTCATTGACCCAGGTCGTCAGTCACCAAGTCAAGATTCACRTCCCCATCGCCAAATGTGGTTGTTAATTTCTTTAATAACAAATGAGACAAACGTATCACACAAGTCAGAGTTATACTTAAACTAAATATTTATTCACTTAATAATAAGGGAGCAGGTCAATACAACGTACACATATAAAGTGAATCAATTGAGTGCTCTACGGTAATGATGGCTGGTCGATGAATCACCCCCAGATGATTAATTGAGAGCCCTGAGACAAAAGTACCAAGGTYTTTTACAGCCAAGATACACCCCTTTCAATCTAAATGACGAACAACAGATGTATAGAATGGGTCACAAGGTTAAGATTTGTATAAAAGATAGTTATAATTCTCAGCAGACAGTATCTGCTGTAAAAACAGTACTCTTTGTGTAGAGACCAGGGTCTGGCCCTGGGGTCATCTCTCTCTGATACCATATAGAACAGAAACATTAACTCATGCTCTGGAATGCGGTCTCTTTAGGTTTTATCACTCAAAAGACATTGTAAATCTCCTGTCAGTGTTATCTCCCAGAGGCCCATCGTCAGTAGAACAGACACAATAGTTATAAGAACCCTCTATTCTGTTGCATAAAACAACCATTTGATGCAATAAAAGTATTATAACATAATCTTGCACTTTTGCTCTCAGTGTTCACTGAAAGTTGACTAGTAACAACAACTGGGACATAAAAGTCCCCCATCATGAGACCCACTAAATCTGCACAAGAAGCGGCAAACAAAAGAAAAACCCACAACAAACTTAAAAACAAGAAACAAACCAAAACGGTAGCACATCTAAAGTTGCTGACTCGCCACATCTATCAAGACAACTGGAGCACTGGGCCAGACACTCTTAAATAGCACCCGGACCAGCTCAGGTGAAACACCTTCCCACTAACGAGATGGACAAGCCAGCACAGGTGTAATACATACTGACTAACGAGGTGACTCCAATCCGTGCGCTGACATGCTAACGAGCTGACATGCTAACGAGCTATACGTGCTAAAATCCAAACCTCAAAACATAAATGGGAAAAACCAAAGACTGTAACACCTTAAGAGAATGCTTACCACCAACAGAAAACAACTTCCATTTCACATTATAATCAACTATAATGCTTCACCTTCACCAATATAAACATGGCTCTACTGGCTGTCAAAAATTAAAAACAAGAAAAAAAGTATTTTTCCCCTACTCGTTTCTAGAACTCTCATCTTCCTAAAACTCACTAGCTTCTAGAACTCTCGTCCCCTTGGAACGAGCCCGAACTAAACTAATCTCCAATACAGGAAAAACGTGCAGTCAAAATAAATTGTGATCCATGGCAACTCACTGCCTAAACGCAAAACAAGAAACTTTTTGACTTCCCACCCTTGAGACAATCAGCAACCAAGTTGCCCTTACCACGGACATGTCTGATTTCAAAAGGAAACTCCTGCAATATCCGTAGTAACTTTTCACCTCACTGCGGAGCTTCTCTCTCTTTTCAGGGTTCACTAGATAGGCATGTTGTTGGTTCGGGGCCCAGTCCCCAATGTCATGCTCTAGTACATTTGGGTTGGCACATCTGAAAATGAACCCTGATATTCTAAAAGCAGGGCAACAATGTCAATAAAATTGTCAGTTGGCTGCATAAATCACAATAAATCACTGATATCAATTAGTGGGGAAATCAGGTTGTATGTGCTGTTGAAAATAACACAACTTTTTTTTTAAACACATGGAAATGGGAGATATATTTTACCTCACTGATTAGAGGATAACCTGCAGAAGACAGTCAGCTACATTTTAGAGTGATGCACTTACATTTACATTCTACATTGTGACATTAATTCATTGATATCATGAAACAACTCCTTCATGTATGTATTTTCCAATGTTTGATCAGAGATCTTTTATCAGAGTATCTCTTGTCACATTGATCACAGCTATGCGGTTTCTCTCCTGTGTGTACTCGCTGGTGAACTATCAGGCCGTTTGGCTGAGAAAAACTCTTCCCACATTGATTACAGCTATAAGGTTTCTCTCCCGTGTGTGTTCTCTGGTGTGTAGTCAGAGTGCTAGATGAAACAAAACGCTTCGCACATTGATCACAGCTATGAGGTTTCTCTCCTGTGTGTGTTCTCTGGTGTACTATCAAGCTGCTTGACTGAGTAAAACTCCTCCCACATTGAGCACATCTATAAGGATTCTCTCCTGTGTGTGTTCTCTGATGTAATCTTAACTGTCCTGAAAAAACAAAACTCTGTCCACAGTCAGAGCAGCTGTAAGGTTTCTCTCCTGTATGTATTCTATCATGTTTTTTAAGGTCTGTTGACTGAGTGAATCTTTTCCCACATTGAGCACAGCTATAAGGTTTCTCTCCCGTGTGTGTTCTCTGGTGCGATTTTAACTGTCCTGAAAAAACAAAACTCTTTCCACAGTCAGAGCAGCTATAAGGTTTATCTCCTGTATGTATTCTCTCATGTTTTTTAAGGTCTGTTGACTGAGTGCATCTCTTCCCACATTGAGCACAACTATAAGGTTTCTCTCCCGTGTGTGTTCTCTGGTGTGATTTTAAATGTCCTGAAGAAACAAAACTCTTCCCACAGTCAGAGCAGCGGTGAGTTTTCTTCCTTGTGGGTCTCCGCGGGTGTTTCTTGAGACTTTTCTTTGCCTCGTCAGCATCTTGAGGTTGTTGAGGCTCCCCAGAGGATCCTCGATAGTCACTTCTCTCTCCTGTGTGAACAACAAAGTCAGACAGATGGTTAAAGGCCTACAACAGCAGAAATYSACTATAAAAGGTGATGCCAACAGCGTAGCCATGATGTTGTACAACAATTGACGTCTGTAATGAATGTTACAATTGTCTTACGACAGTCAAGTGAGCAACAATATTTTGTATTTTCTTTTCACATTAGTAGTAACATCGATGATTGTAGACTAGAAATAAGTTATTATAGTTGCTGAACCCCTAAGCAGTGTGCCAGGCAACTTTTGGTCACCAATATAGGCCCCTTTCTGTGTTTGCTAAAATTGCCGCACAAGGGCGATGCACAYACAATTTAGTTGCAGAAACTCCTCCATGCTAATGAGGAAACCACTAGTTATGGATGTAGTATATCTGCTAATGAGGAAACCACTAGTTATGAATGTAGTACAGTGGGGCAAAAAAGTATTTAGTCAGCCACCAATTGTGCAAGTTCTCTTCGGGATGTTTGCACTCACCAGACTCCCAGTACACCAATAAATGTTATTTTTGTTCGATAAATATTACTTTACAACAACAAAAAACGCCATTTGGGTTTGCGCGTTATGTTTCAGAAAACCAAAGCCTTGTTCCGTCGACGAAAATCCAAAAAGTATCCGTAATGTTCGTAGAAACATGTTCAAATGTTTTTTATAATCCATCCTCAGGTTGTTTTTAACAAACATAATCGAAATATTCAACCGGACCGTAACCTATTCAATAAAAGAGAGAAAGAAAATGGAGAGCTACCCCTCTCGCGCGCAGAACTAATCAAAGGACACCTGAACTAGTTTT
>NW_019942699.1:139677-146841 GCF_002910315.2 Salvelinus sp. IW2-2015
CTCCCACTTAAAAAGATGAGAGAGGCCTGTAATTTTCATCATAGGTACACTTCAACTATGACAGACAAAATGAGGGGAAAAAATCCAGAAAATCACATTGTAGGATTTTTTAGAATTTATTTGCAAATTATGGTGGAAAATAAGTATTTGGTCACCTACAAACAAGCAAGATTTCTGGCTCTCACAGACCTGTAACTTCTTCTTTAAGAGGCTCCTCTGTCCTCCACTCGTTACCTATATTAATGGCACTGTTTGAACTTGTTATCAGTATAAAAGACACCTGTCCACAACCTCAAACAGTCACACTCCAAACTCACTATGGCCAAGACCAAAGAGCTGTCAAAGCACCAGAAACAAAATTGTAGAACCTGCACCAGGCTGGGAAGACTGAACTGCAATAGGTAAGCAGCTTGGTTTGAAGAAATCAACTGTGGAGCAATTATTAGAAATGGAAGACATACAAGACCACTGATAATCTCCCTCGATCTGGGGCTCCACGCAAGATCTCACCCCGTGGGGTCAAAATGATCACAAGAACGGTGAGCAAAAATCCAGAACCACACGGGGGACTAGTGAATGACCTGCAGAGAGCTGGGACCAAAGTACAAAGCCTACCATCAGTAACACACTACACCGCCAGGGACTCAATCCTGCAGTGGCAGACATGTCCCCCTGCTTAAGCCAGTACATGTCCAGGCCGTCTGAAGTTTGCTAGAGAGCATTGGATGATCCAGAAGAAGATTGGGAGAATGTCATATGGTCAGATGAAACCAAAACAGAACTTTTTGGTAAAAACTAACTCGTTCTGTTTGGAGGACAAAGATGCTGAGTTGCATGCAAAGAACACCATACCTACTGTGAAGCATGGGGGTGGAAACATCATGCTTTGGGGCTGTTTTTCTGCAAAGGGACCAGGACGACTGATCCGTGTAAAGGAAAGAATGATGGGGCCATGTATCGTGAGATTTTGAGTGAAAACCTCCTTCCATCAGCAAGGGCATTGAAGATGAAAAGTGGCTGGGTCTTTCAGCATGACAATGATCCCAACACACCGCCGGGCACGAAGGAGTGGCTTCGTAAGAAGCATTTCAAGGTCCTGGAGGTGGCCTAGCCAGTCTCCAGATCTCAACCCCATAGAGAAATCTTTGGGGGAGTTGAAAGTCCGGTTGCCCAGCAACAGCCCCAAAACATCACTGCTCTAGAGAGATTGCATGGAGGAATGGGACAAAATACCAGCAACAGTGTGTGAAAACCTTGTGAAGACTTACAGAAAACGTTTGACCTCTGTCATTGCCAACAAAGGGTATTGAGATAAACTTTGTTATTGACCAAATACTTATTTTCCACCATAATTTGCAAATAAATTCATGAAAAATCCTACAATGTGATTTTCTGGAGAGAAAAAAATTCTCGTTTTGTCTGTCATAGTTTAAGTGTACCTATGATGAAAATTCAGGCCTCTCTCATCTTTTTAAGTGGGAGAACTTGCACAATTGGTGGCTGACTAAAAATACTTTTTTGCCCCACTGTATATAGTTCTTGCAAAAGTATTCACCCCCACTTGGCATTTTTCCAATTTTGTTGCCTTACAACCTGGAATTAAAATTGATTTTTGGGGGGGGGGGTGTATCATTTGATTTACACAACATGCCTACCACTTGAAGATGCAAAATTTTCTTGTGAAACAAACAATAAGACAAAAAAAACAGAAAACTTGAGCGTGCATAACTACTCACCCCCCAAAGTCAATACTTTGTAAAGCCACCTTTTGCAGCAATTACATCAGAAAGTCTCTGGGGTATGACTCTATAAGCTTGGCACATCTAGCCACTGGATTTTTGCCCATTCTTCAAAGCAAACTGCTCCAGCTTCTTCAAGTTGATGGGTTCAGCTGGTGTACAGCAATATTTAAGTCATACCACAGATTCTCAATTAGATTGAGGTCTGGGCTTTGACTAGGCCATTCCAAGACATTTAAATGTTTCCCCTTAAACAACACGAGTTGCTTGCTTAGCAGTATGCTTAAGGTCATTGTCCTGCTGGAAGGTGAACCTTCGTCCCACTCCAATCCTCTGGAAGACTGAAACAAGGTTTCCCTTAAATGGCTGCGGGGCAGTATTGAGTAGCTTGGATGAAAAGTGCCCAGAGGTGCCCAGTGTAAACTGCCTGCTCCTCAGTCCCAGTTGCTAATGTATGCATATTATTAGAATATTTGGATAGAAAACTCTGAAATTTCTAAAACTGTTTGAATGATGTCTGTGAGTATAACAGAACTCATATGGCAGGCAAAAACCTGAAAAAAATCCAACCAGGAAGTGGGAAATCTGAGGTATGTAGTTTTTCAACTCATCGCCTATCGAATACATAGTGGGATATGGGTCATTTTGCACTTCCTAAGGCTTCCACTAGATGTCAACAGTCTTTAGAACCTTGTCTGATGCTTCTACAGTGAAGCGGAGCCGAAAGAGAGGGGATTGAGTAAGGTCTACCATGACCTGAACATGCGCTGACCATGCGCGTTCATTGAGAGCCAGCTCTGTTCTATTGTAAAAATCTCGCTCATTTTTCAAAATAAAAGCCTGAAACTATGTCTAAAGCCTGGTCACAGCCTGAGGAAGCCATTGGAAAAGGAATCTGGTTGATACCCCTTTAAATGGAAGAAAGACGGGCAAGGAAACACAGATAAAAGAAACACTTCCGGGTTAGATTTCCTCAGGTTTTCGCCTGCAGAATCAGTTTTTTTATACTCACAGACAATATTTTGASAGTTTTGGAAACTTTGGAGTGTTTTCTATCCTAATCTGTAAATTATATGCATATTCTACGATCTGGACCTGAGAAATAGTCCGTTTACCTTGGGAACGTTATTTTAAAAAAGATATAAAAAATATGACCCCTAGCGTCAAGAGGTGGCTGCAATCCCGWTAACGGGATCGATATGACATCAGCCAGTGAAAGTGCAGGGCGCCAAATTCAAACAACAGAAACCTCATAATTAAAATTCCTCAAACATACAAGTATCTTATACCATTTTAAAGGTAATCTTGTTAATCCCACCACAGTGTCCGATTTCAAAAAGGCTTTACAGCGAAAGTTAGGTCACCGCCAAATCACAGAAAAACACAGCCATTTTTCCAGCCAAAGACACGAGTCACAAAAAGCAGAAATAGAGATAAAATGTATCATTAACCTTTGATGATCTTAATCAGATGACACTCATAGGACTTCATGTTACACAATACATGTATGTTTTGTTCGGTAAAGTTCATATTTATATWAAAAAAATCTCAGTATACATTGGCGCGTTATGTTCAGTAGTTCCAAATATATCCGGTGATTTTGCAGATAATATTACGTTGATCAAAGATCAAGTGTTATACATGGAATTTTAGATCCACTTCTCCTTAACTTCTTTATGATAGGGGGCAGCATTTTCATTTTTGGATGAATTGCGTGCCCATAGTGAACTGCTTCCTACTCTGTCCCAGATGCTAATATATGCATATTATTATTACTATTGGATATAAAACATTCTGAAGTTTCTAAAACTGTTTGAATGATGTCTGTGAGTATAACAGAACTCATATGGCAGGGAAAAACCTGAGAAAAAATCCAAATAGGAAGTGAGAATTCTGAAACTGGTCAATGTTCAACTCATCGCCGATTCAATTCCGTTAAGATATGGATCTGTTTGCAAAACACACATTCATCGGCGTCACTTTATCACCCCTTCCTCAACACTCACAATGTCAAATCCTGCGTAAGGCATTTAAGACGTGTAATAAAAGATAAGCTTGCTTCACTAGTTCGAGTCATTTACAGGAACGTTTCGCCCAGAAGAGGGAGCGAATAGTTCTAATATTCAAGTCATTGAGTTTCAGTGCTGAGAGCCCAGTAGAGTATGCACGCGATAATTTCACACCTTAAATCCGGTCAGCCTGACGAGGTCTGGCAGGCCGTCGCTGGTTCAGGAGATTCCATTCCACCCGCACACTCCCCTACGAGGTCTGGGCGCAGTCTGCTTTGTGCGGCATGCCCATATCATACTTTATCTTAACACATGACCATTACGCAAGGCAAAGCGCAGGTTCCCCCTGGGTAGGAGATACGTGATTCTGGGGATGATGATGAAATTTCAAGACTATCTTAACTAACTAATCCCCTATCGAAGATTGAAGTTGCCTCTTAACTGATCACTGCTGTGCAGCACGAGATATTTTAACTTTCTTTGCGGAGCACCGTCTTTACAGAAGGTACTGGAACTAACTTGCCTGGCCTAGGTATGTAGCACGTCTTACCCTTAGCGCAGTGCCCGGCATGGTTTAGGCCTTGGCCTCGTGCAGGATGCGGAGCAGTAGGCAAGACTCTTACCCCTAGAGGTCTGGGTAGGGGCCATGTGGGTGCTCGGAGCATAAAAAAAGAGACACATTTTGCCACTAAGCCTAATTAGACCTAGCTACTTCACATATGAGCAGTCTTAAGAGGTAAGCCTTGCGGACAAGGAAGTATAAAACTGTACAACAAAACAACTCATTATGCTCTAGACAACAAGGGGTATCTGGAAGCCGCGTTGGGGACAGTGAGTACATTCTGGATAAATAAACCGTACTTACCGATCAAAATACGAAGGGAATATAGTCACCTTGGAGTGTCAGAGTCCTGCTTGCAGGAGTTCACGTGGTATCGAATACTTGCTTGAACACCTCCAACATGCGCCAGAGACGAGGTTCTGGAGCTCTATCTTTGCATATGTGATGATTCAAGATCCAGCTGCTTTGTACCCTAACGAGGTCATGGAAGCCTGCTGGCAGGAGTATTCAACTCTTACCCTAATCGAGGTCTGGACCTGCTGGCAGGAGTATTCCACTCACCCTACGAGTGGTCACGCAATCGCTCCGGTAACTTCATTACGCCCACACCTTGTCCCTATTCCCCACTGATTAGTAATTGTATATGTGTGCCCTTGTGTCACATTGTCTGTTGATTATTGGTCTACAATGTCCGTTGGTGCGTGTGAGAAGTCACTGTGCTGTGTGTGTTGGTCTAAAGTTGTGCACATGTGGATTGGGCGCAGTATGATTATTGGGTCTCGCGGTGCTGTTAATCGATTGTGCGTGGTTATTTCTCGAGGGTACTTCCTCGATCTTTTGCTTTGGGGTTAAACCCTGTGTTTTGTATAGTTGTTTGGTTTGGTGTTCGTCCCCGTGCCTTTACACGGCACGCTGTAATTTGAAGCTATCAATTTAAAAAACTATTAACGCATTCCTGGGGTCTGTCTCCGCGAATCCCGTTTAATACCAACGTGGACAACAGGTCTGGAGCCTGCTGGGTTTTTGTATTCTTCCTGAAATAATTAAATTGCACCCACGCTGCGTGTGCCAGGTTTAATCATTCCCTGATAGAAGGGATAAAGCAGTGGCAACTGGCTGCAGAGGTCAGGAAGGTTTGAAAGTTCAAGGCCATAAGAAAATTCCTCTGAGCGTAAAAGCCAGTGTTTGCCAAAACTCGAATTTTGGGCTAGCCTCCAAGGCGGTGCACGTTTTGGTTTTTTTTGCCACTAACACAGACACAGCTGATTTAATCAATCAGATTCTAATTAGCCATGGACGTTTGTTAGATGATGTACGTGTTAGATAGGATTTTTCGGAAATAAAATTCCTTGAATGCAGCGTAGGTTGTGTCATAGGAGAGGCAGGAAAACGAAACAAATAGGTGTGTAGCACTCCTCTCATAGTGGATTTCACATGCGCATAAAACGACGATGTTCTACACGTTTTTTTTTGGGGGAACTACCTTTGGTGGACCCATAGAATGGCCATGATTACCTCGCTAACCCCTAAGTTCAAGCCACATATTTTGAAAAACTCTCGTATGAAAATCTGAATAAAAAAATTTTGCTCACTGCGAGTATAAAAAAAAACCATGTGATTGTATCGCTAGGTCACAGAGATTTCAATCTAACACAGTCTATATTTATACATGGAAAAAACGATGCGAAAACCGATAACCTCGAATAGGATATAATCTGAGGTCCGTCACCTTCAGTAGTTCCCCTAAAATCTAGACGAAGTCAAATAAATATCTCAATATCTTAGCCCCCATAATTCTCGTTGAAGCACGTGCAAGGACTCTGATTCGCGACCAGAGATAGGATCACAGACAATATCATCAATTATAACATACAATATCTCATAGATGTGACACACCTACCTGTAACCCTATAGACGTGTTGACTCTTTGATGCAGCTTCCCACGGAGATCCCCGAGTTCCACAAGAATAATGCCATTTGCAATTTAATGTTCTTCTCGCGAGTTTAAACATGATTCTTCCACATTGTCAATTGCACCTATTGGGTAGCTGAATCCAAGGATTAGCGTCTACTTATTTGTTTAGAGCCTGATGGCCTATCGATGTCAACTGGGAATATTTCAGTACAATCCACATGTCATCGAAATCTGCGCTCTACCACCAGGTAAAGAGTTACAGATCCGAACATGTAGTTCAATAAAAAAACAAAAGTACCCAATTCTCCTGAGAGTAAATCGAAGGACCATCGATGATGCATAAACAGTAATTCAAATCGAGTTGTATTTACTTGTAAAATTACACAAGCCTTATCAGGGAGATATGTGTGTTCATATACAACCAATATCCTTCTCAATTTCTGTTATTTACACAACCATGGTCTAGCCCATTGCAATTTTAACGCGGTGGCACAATGTATATTTCTGCCACCTAGTCTAATAGTAAGGTGTCTCCTAGTCACACCGTGCCAAAAATTTGATAAGGAACTACTGACTACCCCTTCTGAGCTGAACCCTGTGTCGTTTATGGACTACCCAGTTTGCCTTACCTTGGGAGTATTCTATCTCTGCAGTCGTCTGTCCCACCCGCTAGTGTGGCGGAGATTTGGTGATCCTCTGTTGTGTATGTCTAGAAGGGTTGTTCCTTCGCGCCGACTGATCCTCGTGCTGCCTCCAACGAAGGGAAACCGATTCAGACTGCGGATTTCTTCAGGTATGATCGGAGCCCACAAGGAAAAAGCACGGCAACTAATAGTGGAACAGCTTCAGAGTGGCTCCTGCACTCAGAGTACACGGCAGCAATCAGTTGTCGTATTGGGGCTACATGGTAGGTGGACTCCAAACACAACTATCTGCCTT